>NC_137232.1:22937991-23102991 GCF_949987685.1 Ammodytes marinus | reverse complement strand
TTAAACAAGAAGGTCCTTGTTACAAAAAGCTCACTCATAATTTGCACAGCATTCAGTTTTTGTATCTATTGCAAGCTTACGTTCACAAAAAATGCCATCGGAGCATCCCTCTTCAAGCAGAACTTAGTAGCAGGATAAAGTAAAGAGAATAGTCAATTAACTGTTAACAAGCATGTATTATCTTTATCTATGTTATGCTGCTGTACAGGTCTAGATATTGTGATTATCGTAAGGGATTGTTAGACAACCAAACATTTCTGCATGTGGTTAAAAGATAAAGCCGTCCGGCTCAAAGGTAATTGCTTGATGTGCTGTTTGTGCATTTTGGAGAAGCAACTTCTCTCTCTTACAAAGACTGCAATACAAATTTTTCTTATTTTTTTCTTCTGCAAATTCCACAATATTGTATTTACCTTCATTATTGACCATTAAACCCATGTGTTTATCTTAATGTACAGTATACTACAGTTTATATAATGGTAAATTTAAGAAATCTATGAAGTAAAATGATTATTAGAAATCAAATTTTAGACATAGGTCTCTTTATCCATTAGACAACCAGCAGAAACTAAGCTAAGCTAGGCTAAATTTATGATAAACATGTGTAAAACATTTCCCAAACCAAGCTCTGTTTTTCGTATTGTAACCACACTATCCCATCTATCCCCCCCTCCTCTCCTCTCCTCTCCATCCATCCCCTTAAAGAATAACCGTCTACGGAAACATGCCTTTGAGCTGAAGATGAACGAGGTTACGTACTTTGTGCTGGCGGCGGAGAGCGAGCAGGACATGGAGGAGTGGATCAGCACTCTGACACGCATCCTACAGATCAGTCCCCACGACGGCCCTGCTCCCGACCGCAAGAGTCTGGACCTCACAGACCACCGGCAGGGTGAGACTGTGTTTCTGCTTTTATAGTAGAGTGTACTGTACCTACAGTATGATGAATGTTCAGACACTGGGAACTGAAAACGCCCTGGAAAGAGCACAAATGGTAATTTATGAAGAGAAAAGGGTTATACTAAAGAGGGACAAAGAGGACATTTTAGCATAAAGTCCAACACATGTATAAATCATGGCGCCCTAACAGAGGAATTACTTTAAAATCAATGTCAGCAAAACTGTTACCTTTCCCCTTTCTGTCGTACTTACTTTTACTTCATAATATTTGCCATATTGCTACAACTTTAATGGGGGAAATTCCGCTGGGTTGGAGCCTCTATCCATAACATCACTATCACAGGAAATGAGACCTGACACTGACCGATGACTCAATCCTTGTTTAATACATCAAACCTTGTTATTTAAAAAGTTTTAACATGGGAGCACAATTCATAAAAATCTACCCTGTGTGCCAGCGCTGTGAGAGCTTGGGCACGGGACCACAGCCTGTAACATAATAACACATACCAACAACAGAGCGCTGAGACTCCAGCCCACTAAAAAGTGGTAAAATGATGTAATCGCCTCAGCCATATTGGCTCTGTGGTGCTGTTAGCATGCCTTTAAATCAGGCTGCAAAGCATGTGGTGACCTATCATTAATGAGCCATTTTGTTTCGGAATGGCCTGTGTGAAGAATTGCTCCAGGCACATGAGGGTTATATGTCTGCAGAAGCCTGCCTGCATGCGTTATTATCCATAAACGCCACAAATGGAGTCGTATATTATTATGAGATGGATATACAGTATGTGCTCTGAGTCGTGTTAGTGTGTGTTTAGTGTATCGCTGAACCTATTTTAAGACCTTTTATATGGTATTTAACCTAAAGGGGAAAATTGGCTGTTGATATGCTCTTTCCCATTCACTCAGTGTTGGCATCCATCACTCTTTTACAAAGGTCAGTCCCATGGGTTCTCATTGTGTTTGTTTTCTCTACAGATGTGTTCGACCTGTCGTTGAGTGACTGCTGTTTGAAAGAGAATGAAGATACTACGACAGAGAACGGCATCAACCCAGAGCTAGCAAAGGTTTGGCTGGATCTCATTTCCACTTCTATTGACCAACAGTTGGTGATGGTTACATGCCAAGAGACCAATATTTTCTATACACAAAATGCATCTTTGGGGAAAAAACACTGAGCATAAACCTGACACCTACCTTTAAGTCCAAGCCTTTAGAAATGAAAAAAAAAACTAAAAAGCTTGCTGTTTTAAGGGAGCAATTTCTTTATTTTAAATCTCATTTAATTTTTTGCAACGAGTTGTTTTCTTTATTGTGTCCTTATTTTTTGCAATCTCTTCCCCAACAGTATATCTCTGAGACAGACGAAGGGATTCGCTCTGCCAGGAGAGAGGAGAGGTTGAATCTGTTCTCGCTGGACCCTGATACTCCTGTATGTATAAAGAATATGGCTGCACATTTACATGCGTTCTGTTTTTTCTTCTGTGTTGTACAGTCATGTGTATAAAGCAAAGCAAGCCTCCACCTTACAAACTGTGTTTCTTCACCAACCACAGGTTCTGAGGAGCCCACGGGCCGAACATTCGTCGGTTGAGAATGCAGCGGTGCGTCCGTTTGAGGAGAAACTTGGCAGGAGGTTTATGGTATCCTGCCGATCACTCAATTTAATTCTACAGGGCTGCATCAACGAGACTGAAACTGGACCGCTGACTAATGTGAGGACTCAAACATTTGCCTTTTACATTTCTAGAATTTGTACGCTTTTATATGTCTGTGGAAAATAAATGGCAACTGCATTCAAACCTGTCGCTGCAAAATAAATTTTCTTCATATTTGATTTATTCCATGGTAGGAGAATGTAGAGGAGTAGGAATATGGAGAATGACAGTTCAGTTATACAGTCAAGTGCGAAAGTTTGTGAACCCCTTGAACATTTTGGAATTTTATTTATTGTAACCATCATTAATTCATTTTTATCAATACCAGTATTTTTTATATGAAATAACAGATGTTTGTTTATCAATTCAACATTTTTCTTTTCCAGAAATCAATTGTTAAAACAGATAAAACAAATTATTTGACGAATGTTGTATGTGCAAAAGTTTGTGAACCCTGAGCTGCATTGCTTAAATGGAGCAGGTAAACACAATCAGATGGGCCAAATTGAGTCATGAAATGGACCAATGTAGTGAGAGATCTTTAGGGAAGAAATTGGGCGGCACTAGATACAACAGAGATAAAACCAGGTCAGTTTAGGCTCACCAAAGTGAACCCATACAGGTCAGACATGCTAAAAGGGGAAACAATCTCAGAGGATCTCAGGAATAGAGTTGTGATGCTGCACATTTGTCTGGGGACAGCTATAATTATTTTAAAAAAAGTTTGAGCTCCATCGGTCCACCGTGAGGCAAATCATCTACAAATGAAGAGCTTTAAGAGTGACTGAACATCTGCCTAGAAGTGGACTTCCTTCAAAAATATCCACAAGCGCCACAAGATAAGTGATTTTTCAGTTAAAAGCCAACCCAAACATTACATCTGGTGATTTGCAGACCTCTCTTGCAGCATCTGGGACAGATGTGCATGGTTCCACAATAAGAAGAAAACTCAGTCAACATGGCTTTCATGGGATGGTTGCTGAAGAAGCCTCTGCTCTCAAAAAAGAACAAAACTGCTTGTCACAACTTTGCCAGAGAGCACCTGGAGATACCTGAAGTCTTATTCTGTGGACAGATTAGTCAAAAATTGAACTGTTTGGTCATAACCAAAACCGCCATGTTTGGGCAAAAACGCAATTCTGCCTACCACCTAGAGAACCTTCTCCCAAGTGAATAATGGTGGTTTCAAATTGTCTGCAAATCTCCAGGTGTAATGTTTGGGTTGGCTTTTACCTGAAAAATCACTTTTCTTGTGGCGCTTGAGGATATTTTTGAAGGAAGTCCACTTCTAGGCAGATGTTAAGTCACTCTTAAAGCTCTCCATTTGTAGATGATTTGCCTCACGGTGGACCGATTGAGCTCAAATTTTTTTTTATGAATTTATAACTGTCCCCAGACAAATGTGTAACATCAAAACTCTATTCCTGAGATCCTCTGAGATTTGTTTCCCTTTTAGCATGTCTGACCTGTATGGGTTCACTTTGGTGAGCCTAAACTGACCTGGTTTTATCTCTGTTTTATCTAGTGCCGCCCAATTTCTTTCCTAAAGATCTCTCATTACATTGGTCTATTTCATCAACCAATTTGGCCAACCTGATTGTGTTTACCTTGCTCGATTTAAGCAATGCAGCTCAGGGTTCACAAACTTTTGCACATACAACATTCGTCAAATAATTTGTTTTATCTGTTTTAACAATTGATTTCTGGAAAATAAAAATGTTGAATTGATAAACAAACATCTGTTATTTCATATAAAAAATACTGGTATTGATAAAAATGAATTAATAATGGTTAAAATAAATAAAATTCCAAAAGGCTCAAGGGGTTCACAAACTTTCGCACTTGACTGTATGTCAAAAGCAATACAGAGGGGAACTAAAGGTGGAGTCAGCGACGATTACACACATGTCCTCAAAATCGCTTTTTGTCAAAAGCAGTGAATATCTCCTCACAATCCGCTACCTGCTCCTACTGTGTGTGCACTGAAAATAAATCTGGTTTTAATAGACAGCCTAAGCTCTGTAAGCTGGTATGAAAACAAAAGGCATGTAAACAGAGGGCCCACTGTAGCTAGCAACATGCCAGTTTACAGAGCCTGGGCTGTCTATTAAAGACAAAAAAAATGTAATCAGCGCACACATTCGGATAGCGGATCGTGAGGAGTTATTCACTGACTTTGACAAAATAGATTTTGACAAAAAAAAAGCATCCTCCAGCATCACTGACTCCACCTCTGATGGTATTTTACGGAAAAGAATGTCTATGAAACTGAAAGCTGAACCTTCCCCCCCCCAAAGATTGAACCATTATTTGTGTCGCTGGCTCTGCTGGACGTGAGAGAAGGGAGAAAGGTATCAGCAGACTTCCACCTGGACCTGAACCATGAGGCAGTGCGTCAGATGCTGGGAGGCTGCAGCAATGGGACAGCTGGTCCAGGGACGGGGCTTGGAGGTCTGGAGAACGGCCTGAGCTCTCCTGCTGAGAAGAAGCCAGGAGACTGTCACCTCAGCCTGGACATGGAGCACTGGCTGTGCTTCCCCAAACAGGTACCAGGGATTTTACTTACTGTTTTTATAGATGAAAAGTATACAGTATACACTGTGCTTGCCTGTATCAATCCACTCGCTACCTTGGACTGTGTTTGATAGATACTTGACACATGTGTTTATAAAGTGTCATAATGTTGATATTGTGTAATTGTATAAGCATCAAGATATTGTCTGGGTCACCTGATTTCATTTAAGTTATTGTCACCTTTTTATTTATTCAGTCCGTTAATGGGAGGGTTTCTATTTGTTGATTTTTGTGTTTTTGTATTGTTCTATTTGGGGGAAAAAAGTTGGAAAGAATGGATTGCATGTTGGCAATTGTGATACTGTTTGATTTGGTTGTTGATGTTTTCCAATAGAAATATGTATTAAAAAAAAGGAAAATCAGTATAAATGCATTGGCAGTGTAGAATAACTCTCATGTGCTCTCTCCAGGCCATCTTCTCCGTGACCAACCCCCACACAGACATAGTGATGGTAGCAAGAGTGGAGAAGGTGCTGATGGGAAATATTGCTTGTGGGACAGAGCCCTATATCAAGAATACAGACTCCAGCAAGGTAAGAAGAAGGTCATTGTTTCATTGCACATGTTTTGCATCAGGTTTTTAAATTGCCTTATTTATTTAATTTCAGAATCATTGACCAACAACATAGATCTAAGCCTTTTACATGGAAAGTGGCTTAATCTACTCAAACAGTCTAATGCATGCCATTTTACAAAATGGTTTTCCTGTAAGGCCAGAGATTATCTTCGACACTGAATAGCCAGCAGTGCACTCGGATAGTTTAAAAAAAATTAAATTTTATTCCACTGAAATCCTATCCCAAGATATTTCCTGGCTTTCCCACTGCTGGTGCTTGTTTGAGTGGCTAAATGATTCACCAGCCGCTCAACCTCATCGAGAGTTGCCAGAGCTACTGTATTAAACAACTCGCGGATTTAGTCCGTTCGTCACTCTGTCTCGGTCAACTAGCAATTTCAGGGCTGATCACATCCTTTTGTATTTAAAAATATCAGCTGTGGCGTTTTGTTAACGTTTCCCTCTGTCCTTCTTTGTTCTCTTCTCCCCATGTTTTGTTCAGACGGTTCAGAAGATTTTGAAATCCAACAAACAGTTTTGCAGTAAACTGGGGAAATACCATATGCCATTCGCCTGGTCCGTCAGGTCAGTGCCACTGGTTTTGAAGGCTCAGTTTGTCTAAACCTTTTAAAAGGCATCTCCTCCTAATGTTTAACCTAAATCCCCATATCTACCTATGTCTATTGTAGGTCAGTGTTCAAGGACAACCACGGTGCGCTGGACAGAGAGTCTCGTTTCTCACCCCTCTTCAAACAGGAGAGCAACAAGATTTCCACAGACGATCTGGTGAAATTAGTATCCGAGTATAGAAGGTAAGGCATAGTCTATAGGCTATTTCCCTATAAAGTAAGCCACAGATAAACACCTCTTGCTACATACGTTGTGTTCAAATTCTTGTGCGTGCTGCAGGGCCGAGAAAACCAGCAAACTGCAGACCATTCCTGGGGCGCTGGAGATGGCAGTGGACTACGTTCCCATGGAGCATCCTAGTATGTCTAGTTTTGAGTACTTACCCTATTTCTACATTGATTCATGTCTCTCTGGCCTTTTAATTTTGGTCGTGTTCACGTCATTGAATTTTGATTTTGCTTTCAGACTGTGTGACTTCCTCCTATGTGCCGGTGAAGCCCTTTGAGGAGCTGAGCAAACACCAGCCCACTGTGGAGGT
The DNA here is from genome assembly GCF_949987685.1 of Ammodytes marinus. Lineage (NCBI taxonomy): Eukaryota > Metazoa > Chordata > Actinopteri > Uranoscopiformes > Ammodytidae > Ammodytes > Ammodytes marinus. The sequence continues at coordinate 23,096,132 of NC_137232.1, read as the reverse complement.
AGAGGAGTTTGTCCAGGACACCACCAAGTTCACGCAGCCGCACCGCGTCTACAGAAACCACATCTACGTCTACCCCAAACATCTCAAGTACGACAGCCAAAAGAGCTTCGCCAAGGTACGGTTACATCGCAGGGAGTTAAGGTTGTAAATATGATCTTCATTTATTTTTGTTTGTGTTCTTTTGTGCGTGGACTTTTATTTATGTTACAATGGTGGTCCTCTTGTTCATAGGCTCGTAACCTCGCAGTCTGTGTGGAGTTCCGCAGCTCGGATGAAGAAGTTGCCAAACCTTTAAAGGTAGAGTTTTTTTTTTAGACCTGCAAATTAGATATTTATTAAGCTTTTACATGACTCCATTTTCTTCAGTTGAATTTTACCATGAGAAATGCTATTGCTGTTTTTGTTTAGTGCATCTATGGCAAGCCAGGAGGTCCAGTCTTCACCACGGCATCCTGTTCCACGGTCCTGCATCACTCCCAGAACCCTGACTTCTATGATGAGGTGTGATGATAGATTGTGTATGTGTGAGGAATTGTTGCAAAGATATCCTGGAAGCGATCGACTTTAGCTTTAGCATTTATATAGAACACAAACATATGCACTGGTAACTTGCTGCAGCATCCCTTGTTGCCCATAATATAACAACAACATAACAATGACATGCTATTGCCCCCCCCCTCCCCCTCCCCCTCCCCCCCAGGTAAAAATTGAGCTTCCGACTCAACTTCATGAAAAGCACCACCTCCTATTCTCTTTTTACCACGTGACCTGTGACATCAACGCCAAGACGACCGCTAAGAGGAAAGAAACCCTGGAGACCCCAGGTGAGTTTGTGGTGGATGTATTATGCGTCTGGTTACTTTGCCATTGGTTTTGTCCACAAGTCAGTACTCAAGGTCGTGTGTGCTTTCCTTTTTCTAGTGGGGTATACGTGGCTGCCTCTCCTCAAAGAAGGCCGTTTGTCGTCTCAGGAGTTCAGCGTCCCTGTCTCCTGCAACCTGCCGCCTGGATACCTGGCCATCAAGGACGCCAGCACCAAGGTGAGAGGGGGAGGATAGAATAAAAGGGAAGATAAGAGAAGGAGGGCCGGGGTAGAGGGTGTACGGATACTAACATTTGTGATGAACAATACAAAGTTTAATTTTTTGTGAGAAGAAGGATATTAATCGTTAGAGCTGCATGTGATAAATGGAACAGTTTGAAGAGAAGGAACATGGGCTGGCTGCATCCGTACTGACTCTATGTTTTACAGAATGGAGCCGATGTGAAGTGGGTCGATGGAGGGAAAGCTATCTTCAAGTTGTCCACCAATGTCGTCTCCACCGTTTACACTCAGGTACGTGGAATAGAAAATGGATGGATAGCTTTTCTATCAATTAGAAATGTTTTTTTTTTAATGAGCCAGAATGGGTTCATGACAGTGGTCGAGGTCTCAACCTAATGTGAACACTTTAAAAAAATGAATGGGATTGGCCTGGTGTGGAACTGTAAGATGGACACAAAATGACCATGAGATGTCCTTAATTAAATAATATTGCATGCTAAATTATATTAACAAATGCAATGTGAAAAAGACACATCAGCGCAATAGTGGATGGTTTAAGTGGTAAAAACGTGCTCTTATGCAGTGTGGCACATGACACAAGGAAATGGGCTGTATCTGTTTACAGTTTGCCAGTAGAGGATGTGTATAGCACAGCAATCTCGTTGGTGGGGCGAGTTATATTAGGTTAGCCCTTTGTGTTAGTTTTGCTTTAAATACTTAGAAACAAATAAATATATGCGCCAATGAGTAATAAAGAGGGATCAGGTCTTGAGATGAATTTCAAAAAGTATTAATGGATATGTACATATATCTCTTAGTTCCTTCATTATTTCATGTTCTTATTGAAACATGAAAAAAATTGAATTGTTTGAGACGAGGCTGAGACTGAAAATCCTGAATGAAGTTTTTCTGTTTGGCTACACTTGAGTGCGAAGGGGTTCACATTTAGGATCAACTGTAACTGTTAAACTAAAATAACATTCAACTATCCCCTACACAATAAATCAGTCCACTAAGTCTAATTGCAGATGCTTAACTGTTTATTTTAATGTATTCTTCTCCCCCCTATTGCCAGGACCCCCATCTGAACCGATTCTTCCAGCAGTGCCAGAAGAGAGAGCTGGACCTCTCGCTACCTCCTACCTCCAACTTCCTCAATTGCCTGAAGGTCAGAGAGGGGGGGGAAAAGGCCCTATATATCACTTCACTATTCATTTTGCTGTAACTGTGACCAAAGCCTAGGCCCTGACTACTGAACACTACTACAGGTCAAATCAGTTCAACAATCCTGTATGTCCAACATCAGCTTGGCTTTTTGTGTTACTCTTTATGGTTTATGTGACTGATTTATTTCTCCTCCTACGCCCTTCCCCAGGGTCTTCTCAGTATGGAGAGAATCCCGGTGATCATCCGATATCTGCCGGTGCTCTTCAACCAGCTGTTCAAGGTCCTGACTCAGAATGACAACGACGAGGTCACTACCGCCACCACCAGGTCAGCTGTGGTAACAGAGTTCTCCTAGCTTTTTTCCAAGAGAAAAGGTTGAATAGAAAAATGTGTCGATGTTTGACAGATGTTTTTTTCTGTTCAAGACTGTATTGAATTAAATCTCTCTGTTGTCGTCCTGTGTTTGGCAGAGTCCTGGTCCACATTGTTGCAAAGTGCCATGAAGAAAACCTGGATCACTACCTGCACTCCTATATCAAGGTATAATGATACAGAAGGTTGTGTGTGTGTGTGTGTGTGTGTGTGTGTGTGTGTGTGTGTGTGTGTGTGTGTGTGTGTGTGTGTGTGTGTGTGTGTGTGTGTGTGTGTGTGTGTGTGTGTGTGTGTGTGTGTGTGTGTGTGTGTGTGTGTGTGTGTGTGTGTGTGTGTGTGTGTGTGTGTGTGTGTGTGTGTGTGTGTGTGTGTGTGTGTGTGTGTGTGTGTATGTAATAGGGTGTGTGCGCTCAGGAATATCATCATATAATAATTTTGAAGGTTGTTTTCCATAAAGGGAGTGGAATCTCTACAAAGACTATTTAATTTCAGGGGGAAACAAACAGGGGGATTTATGTATGTGCGTGTGTGTGTGTGTGTGTCTGCTTGTGTGTGTGTGTGTGTGTGTTTGGGCCAGCAGGAGTATGGCTACGGCCGTGTGCCCAGAACACTGCACAGGCACACACACACACACACAGAAGCATGGAGGGAAGAAGAAGGAGAAGTAGGAGAAGGAGGAGAAAGGGTGATTGATTGGGAGTCAAACTAGGACGTTCAGCTCGCTCGATCAGAAACACAAGGCTTGGTTGTGTCGGGGGTTAGAGGAGGGGATCAGCGAGAGAAGAGCAGGAGAAACCACGAGACCTGTTTCATGTTGGCCACAGTGAAGGAAAACTGCAGCGCTTGAAGAGGCAGTGTGGTGGGAGGTAAGAGGGAGAGGACCAGCAGAGCTAATGGAACTGAGTGTTGCCATGGTAACAGATTGGCATGGTGTTCAGTAGTAGTGCTGCCCAATTCAAGCTGCTGAGTCTGTGGAGTAGTATGCAGTGTGCAGAGATATTACTTCAATCAAACCTCACACATGTTGTAATAGTTTTTTTTCTTTCTAAGATATTTAATTTTCCTTGTTTCAAGTTCATATGCATGTACAGTATTTATGACTGTGTGTATTAGTAAATAATATACAAGCCAACTGTAAAGCCTAACAACCGGCTCTACATTAGCCCTGGTTGGTGCGGTGTGGGAGAACTCTTGTCGTACGCGTGATGTGGTGCTCATAATGAATGTCCAATACATATTTCTGGTTTGAGTGCTGTGACCCATTTATTTGATCACTTGGTCCAGAGCAAACATATAAGGCGACACGCTGCCACGGTACAAACGGTTTGCTTTTCCCCAAAACACACACACCTGGCCGTGCCCGGTGATTAGCTATATGCTATTAGTTGAGGCCAAAGCTCCACCCAGTGGTAACACACAAAACTACATATCACAGAATAAAACAAACAAAAGAGTGACATAATGGCTCCAACACACCGGCCCCTAATTGTGTATGGCAGGATGGCATAAACAATTTCAACATATATTTACATAATTGGAGCCAATAAACCATATGAAATAAACTAATAAATCAAAAACACCTCTTTAAGAGGTTACCAAGGTTATTTGCAATTTATGTTGCAGCCTCTTGCAGAAGACAAAGCTTTGTCACTGGTCTGTCCATTACGCTGGTCTTGGTTTGTACTTGTGCAGAACGCACCAGTCCTTTCCTGTCTGGATATGTCAGTAGAACTCTTCCAAGCAACCAGGAACTGCGTGGGGCTGTTGCATCTGCGATTAGCACAATGTCTCCAGGCATAAGACTTCGTCTCTCCTTACTCCACCTTTGGCGCTCCTGTAGCAAAGGTAAGTATTCTCTTAACCAGCGTTTCCAAAAAAGATCAGAGATATACTGTACTTGTCGCCACCTCCTCTTGACGTAGAGATCGGCTTTCTCAAACAGCCCAGGTGGTAGGACCGGTTTTCTCTTCATTGTGAGCAGGTGATTGGGTGTGAGCGCTTCCAGATCAGTGGGATCTTCAGATAATTTGGTAATGGGGCGATCATTAAGAATGGCTTCGACTTCACAGAGGACTGTATGGAATCCTTCGTCATTCAGTGTTTGTTGACGTAAAACTGATGTGAGAATCCGTCTAACCATTCTTATTATGCGTTCCCACACACCTCCGTGATGGGAAGCTGTTGGTGGGTTGAAGCTCCACTTTATCCCTTCCTGTAGCAAAGCGTCTTGTATTTTGGTGTGGTTTAAAGCAGCAAGAGCTTCTCTCAACCCTCTTTCAGCACCAACGAAGTTGGTTCCGTTGTCCGAGCGTAGATTAATGACCTGTCCTCTTCTACAAATAAATCTGCGCAGAGCATTTATACATGAGTCAGTATCCAAAGAGTAAGCAACTTCCAAGTGTACTGCTCTACATGCCATACAGGTAAAAATGACACCATAGCGCTTTTCTAGGCTACGTCCTCTCTTGACCTCGATTGGTCCAAAATAATCAACTCCAACATTGGTGAATGGGGGAAGATCTGGAACAATTCTTTCTTTGGGCAGGTCGGCCATTTTCTGCTCACCCAATTTCCCTTTATGGCGTTTACAGAAGCCACAGTTGGACAGGATTTTTCTTGTTGCTGCATTAGCACTGGTGATCCAATATTTTCTCCTTAACCTGGAGAGAACATGGTTTCTCCCACCATGTCCCAACTCTTCATGAATGCTCTTCAGTATTAAAGAGGATATGTGTTGGTCTTTGGATAGTATGACTGGATGTTTTGTCTCCTCAGGCATAGCAGCCCTACTCAATCTCCCTCCAACCCGAAGCAATCCCGCCTCCAAAGTGGGGTCCAGTTTGTAGATCGCACTCTCCTTTTTCACTCCAGATTTGCCGGATGATAATGCAGCGAACTCATCAGGGAACCTTTCCTGTTGAGCGAAGCGAATGATGGATACTTCTGCTTCTGCAAGGTCTTCTGGAGTCAAACTCTGTCCTTCAAATGCAGTTTTAATGCGTTGCATCTCCTGTTCCATTGTGTTGCCATTGATTTCAGCATCCTCTTGCATCAGTTCTTTTCTTTTACGGCTCATCTCCTGTAGAGCCCTCCTGATTTTCATCATCCACGCAACTGACCTCTTCAACCTTCTCCAGTCAGAAAAGTAGGTTAATAGTTGTTTAGTAGCATTTGGTCCATCCTCGACAACCACTGCATTAGCTGTGAGCTCCACTTTGACCTCCGGGTCATCAACCGCAATACTGGAATCCAAGATGCTTACTGGCCAGGTATCTTCGGATTTCCAAAGGAATTCGGGGCCTTCGATCCATCTTCGGTTTGCCAAAAAATGATCTATCATTAACCCCCTTGAGGCTTCGTCGGCAGGGTTCTGGGTGGTATTAATGTACCTCCACTGAGAGACATCGGTTGTTCTGTGGATGGTAGAGATCCTGTTCGCCACAAAGGTTTGAAATCTTCTGTCCTCGTTTCTGATATACTTCAAAACTGAAGTACTATCCGTCCAGAAACATGATTTGTTAAGTGGAAGCTGTAATTCCATTCTAAGCATTGTATCCACCCGAACAGCCAGAACAGCAGCAGTGAGTTCCAAACGAGGAATAGTCACATGCTTTAGTGGTGCCACTCTGGCTTTGCCTAGCATGAAAGAGACATGGACACGGTTGTTGCTGTTCTGCATCCGGAGATATGTCACAGTACCATATCCGCTTTCACTGGCATCTGAAAAATGGTGCAGTTGGCCCTGGGTGAGTTGTCCAAAATCTGATGGCTTCAGGCATCGCTCTACCTTGAATGCAGTCACTCTTTCCAGGTCTTGTACCCATTTAATCCACTGCTGTTTGAGAGCTGAGGGAATTTGATCATCCCACCCATTACTCCTCCTACACAGATCCTGTAGGATTAGTTTAGCTGGAAGTGTGAGTGGTGCAAGAAATCCTAGAGGATCATAGACTGAGCTGACCACCGATAGGATCCCACGTCTTGTATAGGGTTGTTCCTTGAGTGCCATCTTGAACTTGAAAGTGTCGGTTTCGACACACCAATGAAGACCAAGGGCTCTCTCCACTGGCAACTGGTCTCTGTCCAAATTCAACTCGTGTAGAATCTTTGCTCTCTGCTTCTCTGGAATGGAAAGCAATACACCACGACTGTTGCTAATCCATTTTGTCAAATGGAAGCCTCCTTTTTGACAAACAGCTGTCAAGTCTCGAACCATTTCCACAGCCTCTTCCTCAGACGGCAAGCTTTTTAGACAGTCGTCCATGTAAAAGTTCCGATTGATTGTGCCAAGTACTCCAGCAGGGAAACTGTTCTGGTTATCCTCTGCAGTCTTTCGTAGAGCATAACAAGCACAGCTGGGAGATGACACTGCCCCAAAAAGATGCACAGTCATCCTATATTCCACAAGTTCCTGATTTAAATCACCTTCAGGCCACCACAAGAAACGCAGGAAATCTCGATTATCTTTGGCTACCTGGACTTGATGGAACATGGACTGAACGTCAGCCATCACTGCCACAGGTTCTTGTCTGAAACGCGTTAGAACTCCTAACAATGAACTGGTAAGATAAGGACCCTGTAGAAGTTGACTGTTGAGAGAATTTCCTCTGAACTCGGCTCCACAGTCAAACACAACACGGAGATTTCCTTTCTTGGGATGATATACTCCGTGGTGTGGAATGTACCACATCTTTCCATCAGACCGTTCCAATTGATCTTCAGGCACACGTTCAGCATACCCCTGCTTGATGACCTCACTGAGACAAGTGGAGTATTCCTGGTGGTATTTTTCGTTTTTCTCAAACCTCCTCTTCAATCCAAGAATGCGCTGCTTGGCCACACAGTGATTGTTTGGCAGAGAAACCCCTTTGTTCTTAAAGGGAAGTTTCATGCTATAATGTCCATCTTGAAGCTTTACTGAATCTTTCATGATTTCCATGAACATGACATCGTCTCTCGACATCTCCTCCTTGTCTCCTGCTGTTTGTTCATTAAAATCATGGTTGTATTGATTATTCAGTAACACCTCCAGCCCTTCTATGGAGATCCTGTTAACGGAGGCAGCAGGGTGGCCACTATCGCACTGCTCCTCAGTGCATCCTTGAAGGGGGCCATTGATAACCCATCCCAATAGGGTCCTTATAGCGTGGGGTCCATTTCCATGGCTGTTTACTACTTCCCAGGGTTCCAGCATTTTGGAGGCATTGGTGCCTATCAACAACTCTACTTCCGCTTGGATGCGAGGAACACCAACACCATCCAAGTATGGCCAGTTAGCCAGTTCTTCTTCTTTGATGATGTTACTTGTGCTTACAGGCATCCTCTTCTGAGTATAGACTTCTGGTAGGTCATAGAACAGTTTTCCAGTGAGGGAGGAAACCTCCAAACCTGTCAACCTGTAACTGGAAACTGTTGTTCTTGAGCCCATGGTTTGTAGACTTATTTGAGCTTTTCTACCATCCATGTTCAGCTTCCTCATCAGGTTTTCTGAACAAAATGTGGCTGTACTGCCTGGATCAAGGAAGGCATAGGTTTGGATGACTGCGTCTCCTTTGCTGGACTTAACCTGAACCGGTAGGATGGATAGAATCCCATCAGTTTTTCCGGCCCCTGCATGCCCACATGTTTGCAAAGAGACCGCTGCGTTGCTCACTGATGTTTCCTTGGGCTGCATATCGTCTACGTTGCTTGCTCTCACCCTTTGACTGATGTGAAGGACGCTGGGATGGGTTTGGCTGCACACCTTGCAAGTCAAGCGCTTCTCGCAATCCCTGCTAATATGCCCAGCGCAGAGGCAGCCAAAGCAAACTCCTTTTTCCATTAAAAAGTTTATTTTGTCCCTGTGTGTCTTCTCCTCCAATCGCGGACACTGCTCCAGTGCGTGACCTTGAGAGCAAAACATGCAAACGCTGGTGTTCATTGCAGATGTGCTTATTTGCCGTTGAACCTGGTTGGGCTTTCTGGACTGTTCAGAAGAAAGGGTTTCAAAAGTAGCAACAGTGGTTGCGAAACTGTTTCCTTTAAATCTTGGTTTTGACTGTGATGTTCGAGTCACCTCTCTGTTTCCTGTAGTGAGTTCTGTATTCTGAATGTCCCCAAAGATTGGGTCCGACACTATTTTCACTTGATATTCGATGAATGTGACAATATCCATGAATTGTGCCCTGCGCTTGAGGTTTTCCAAAATGCCACATGCAGAGACTCTCCACCTTTCCTTTAGCCTGTATGGAAGCTTTAGAATCACTGCTCTCATATTTGCTGGCATATCCAGTTCTCTCATGTACTGCAAATCCTCCATTGCATTGCCACATTCCCGCAAAAATAGTGCATATGATTGAAGAGATTTGACGTCCTCAGGTTTTACAACTGGCCAGCTGAGGACTTTCTCCATGTATGCTGCAGTGATCTTGTGTTCGTTGCCAAAGTGTTCTTCTAGCAGATGCCTTGCCATAGTATAGCCTCTGTCTGGAGCCATATACTGACAGCTACGAACTAGCTCTTTTGGATGACCTCTGGTGTACTTGTCCAAAAAATACAAACAATCCCCTCTGTTGCTGGCATTTCTCTCCACACAGTTTTCAAAGGCTCTGATAAATGATGTATACTGCAGAGGATCCCCGTCAAAAAATGGGATCTCTCTTGGTGGTAACAATTGTTGTTTTATAAGCAATGTTGATATTTCATTTTGCTTTTGCAGTAAAGTACAGAGCGCTGACGTTTCATGAGTTCTTTGAAATAGGTCAGACTGAAGTCCATGTGGATTGGTTGGTTGTTGCACATTAGGGTCCAAAAGAGGTTTGCTTAATGGTTTTCCATTGTTTGCCGTTTCATTATGAATATCCTGGCTGTCCTGTGTTGCATACCAATATGCATTGTGTTGCTGTAATGGTTGTTGCTGTGGATGCAGGAATGGTTGTGGCATAGGTGGTGGTTGTTGTGAGTCCACAAGGGTAGGGAAGTATTCTTGAGCTTTTGGATTCAGAGTGGTCTCCTTTAACCTTGTTCCTTTTGCAAAATAAGATTCCATTGCATTGGATCGTGTGCTTGAGCGAGCTTGGTGGCTGTAAGTCGACAGTACTGCTAATTTAGCAGCAGAAGCAGCCATCTCTGTGTTAATTTCCAGCCTTTCCTTTCTCCTCCTTAGCTCCTCTGCTTTCTCCTCCAGAGCCTTGGATGCGAGGAACATTTGCTCTTCCAAAGCGTGTTTGTCATTTAATGCTGCGGCACGAGTTTCAAGTGCAGCTCTATCTGCCTCGGCCCGAATGCGTGCTGATGTAGTAGAGGATACATTGCTTTTCGAGCTTGCATGACTTTGCCGGCTTGGTTGTTTTTTAGAAACGTTTGTTTGAACGTTGGATATGCTGTCATCGGGATTCACCTCATTCCCATAATCCTCATTAGCCTCAGATTTGGGAATGTCTGCTTTTGCCAACCACCTGTCCATTGTTTCCATAAATTCATTTACACCCAGCAACTTTGCTTTGAACCATATTTCATGTGTTTCCTTTTCTGCAGGGGGTAACAGTTTTAACAGAGATGTATGTGCTTCCTTTGCCTCATTGCACAGAGTTGTGTATTTTACATAATAACACTTGACCTCTTTTTCGTAATCTCTGTCACACATTAACCCCTGAATTGTTGTTTTGAGATTAGATGCTTTGTTTAGTTTTGACTTTCTGGTTTTTTGCAGTGTTTCCAGTTTATCCAGAAATGCCTTTTGTGTTAGTTTGACTGCACGTTTAATGACAGATGGAATGTCACCGCTGGCCACGCCCCCACTGGGCTGCGTGTCAGCAGTGGTGAACTCATCACCATCGTTACCCTCATTTTGCACATTTGTTTCAGCATCCATAGTCAATCAATCACCATCAAAAACACTTTGAATACACCTTTAAACACAGAAAGACCAACCACAGATTTGTTGAATACCAGTTCGAACCAATGCATTGGATTTTCAGTCAAATGTGTGCACACAATATCTAAATGGCCATGTTGGTATTGCTACACATACCCCTCCGGTCCGGTGGATTGACGCTGTCGCGGTGGTAGTCCGTGGTTACGGCTCGGTACGTAGTCCTTGCTACTCGGCCAGTAGAAGCTGGTTTATAATCCCAAACGATCCAATTGACTGAAAAGAAATCCCGCGATGGTGTCCGCGCTGGCGAAATCCAACGACGGCTTCCTCGATCAGCTGTTCAATAGCGATCCTGGCGAGTTCATTTAGCACGTTTGTACTTTAATGTAAAGCCTAACAACCGGCTCTACATTAGCCCTGGTTGGTGCGGTGTGGGAGAACTCTTGTCGTACGCGTGATGTGGTGCTCATAATGAATGTCCAATACATATTTCTGGTTTGAGTGCTGTGACCCATTTATTTGATCACTTGGTCCAGAGCAAACATATAAGGCGACACGCTGCCACGGTACAAACGGTTTGCTTTTCCCCAAAACACACACACCTGGCCGTGCCCGGTGATTAGCTATATGCTATTAGTTGAGGCCAAAGCTCCACCCAGTGGTAACACACAAAACTACATATCACAGAATAAAACAAACAAAAGAGTGACATAATGGCTCCAACACCAACATTTAATAGATTGATTGAATGACTAGTAATGATTTTAATAATCTATTAACTGTTTAAATAATTAATAATAATTCTAGATAACATGTCTAACCTTCCTTAGTTCCAGATTCTCATTGCGACACCGACACACACACACATACACACACCGACACACACACACACACACACACACACACACACACACACACACACACACACACACACACACACACACACACACACACACACACACACACACACACACACACGTGGTATTATTCATCCCCCAGGAAAACTGTATACACATAAAAAGTGTAGTATATAAGTAGTATTATAGGCTGTTGGTTGATAAAATTAGGCATTTTAAGGTGTCACTGCCAAATTTTTTGTCACTGCTTTTTGGCAATTATTTCATATGTATAGACAAATGATAAACGACAAATAAATAAATTATAATAAATGATAATAAAAATCTAGAAATTTCTGCTCTGGGCACTTCAAACTAGAGCTGCAACCCAAAATATATTTTAGTGTTGATAAATCAATGAATACTTTTTTCTACGAAAAAACAGTGAAAACACTTTAAAAAAAGAGATATTATTCATGATTCGTGAGATTCAGAAAAGCAGCATATTCTCTCATTCCCTACTTTGTATTGACCTTTAACCGATTTCTTCTCAATCCTTTTTTCCTCCTGTCTGTGTGCAGTATGTGTTCAAGTCGGAGGCCCACGGCTTCAGGACAGTTCACGAGGAGTTGGCGAAGGGGATGACCTTTGACCTGAAGAGCAATGAGCAGGCAGCAGTCAGGAATGTCCTGAAGGTATGGCTCTCTCCGTACACACCTACTCTTCAAATCACTTACCTAGCTGAATAGATTTAGACATTTTTGTTCATGCCTCTATGATCTTAGAGAAAAGTAAATCAGTGCAAAATCCCACATGTGGTCCACTGTTGTTTTCATGCTGGAGCTGATGAGACGGATGAAAATTGGTACAAAAAGATCTTACTTACTTTGACCGCTCCTCCTTCAGTTCTCCTGGTTCTTCTTTGAGCTGATTGTCAAGTCCATGGCGCAGCATTTGGTCGACTCTGACAAGGTGAAGGTACGTTGGCATTATACTCCACTTTGGGCCTCCACGATTCCCCATTCCCTGAAAAATAAAATAGTTATGACTTTCAACCACATGTTATTCTTGGTCCAGTCTATCTTACATATACAGTATGCATTCAAAATCTGGATCGCAGATTGAATGTGATTAAGTTAAGCTGACTCCATGTGTTTCCCCCCTAGCTTCCGAGGCCCCAGCGTTTCCCCTCGTCCTACCTGAGCCGCGTGGAGACCCTGGTGGAGACGGTGTCCGAACACATCTTCTGGAAAAACAAAGACCTGCCGGAAGAGACGCGCAGTGCCAACTTAGCCGTGGCAGCTTTTGTCAAGGTGGGGGAGCAAACAATGCTGTCTTATGGATTTCAATTAATACGAAAAAAAAAGTTATGTTATGGCCCCTGTGAGGACTCTGAACATTAAGCTTACTGTATGTTGCTCTGCGAAGGGGATCAATACGAAGTCTATAAACACTCTGCAAGTGAAAATAGTTTCCATTTATAGTGGCTACCTATCGATTCCTCCATTTGTTTTTAAATGATCCGTCCCACACTGTCTTATTAGCCCATGTGTTCTCCAATGTGACTATTCCTGTCCTGTCATTTTGCAGCGTTGCTTTACTCTCATGGACAGAGGCTTCACATTCAAACTGATCAGCAACTACATCAACATGATCACTGCTACTGACAGCAAGGTTAAAAAAAAATCAGTTGAATTGATTTCATGGAAAGAGTGTCTACCAGTTAAAGACATATAAATATTTTAATATTTTAATACGCTGACCAAAAGATATATTTACAATGTGCTGTGTCTGATAGGTCCTGTGTGAGCTCAAATTTGAATACCTGCGAGAGGTGTGTAACCACGAACACTACATCCCTCTCAGTCTGCCGCTGCCATCTGCTCGCATCACAGGTAAACTGTCCAGGTGGTAGCCCGCCCCGCTCAGTGACACCACGCTCTTAAACTATGTGTGTTAACTATCATACATCGAGTAGCTCTCACTCTCATTTGTCTATTAACACTCTGTCTTTCTCTCTCTCTGTCATTCGCTCTGACTGTTTGTCAATGTCAGACCATGCATCCACTGAGCCACAAAGCACTCATGGTAAATATGTTCACTCATTTCTTTTGTATGTGTCGTGTGTGTGCTCAAGTGTGTTTCGCTGCAGCGGTACGATGATAATGACATTCGTGGAACACTTATCTTGGCGTTTTAGTTGATTACTGTAACTAAATGTTTTATTTAGAAAACGGATGAATACATTTCCCAGATGGAGAGCCATGCAGCTCAGTCAGTTTCCATTCAAATAAAAAATGCAATATTTTTTTTTACTCCTCAGTGTCCGTCCCCGAGTATAATCTGACTGGAGAGTTCTGCAGGAAGCACTTCCTGACAGGCCTGTTGCTACGGGAACTGGGGCTGGCGCTCCAGGACGAGCAGGACCTCAGACACCTGGCCTTGGCCACCCTGAAGACCCTCATGGCCAAACACTCTCTGGATGCACGCTACGCCACCAAGGTAGACAGAACATGTGTTTGTTTACACAGCAGGGGAAAACCAGAGAAAAAAAGAGAAAAAAAAGGCATGAACAATGAGTCATGAACCCACAGTAGAGAATTCTTCCTACATGACACACACACACGCACACACGCACACACACACACACACACACACACACACACACACACACACACACACAAAGAGACAGACACCCACGTTGATATTTGATTGTTCGTAGCAGCTGCGAGCGCAGAGGAGATGTCTTGATAAACGCTGGGAAGATTCCAGATCAGATTGAGTCAGTAATCCTGGGTTAAACCGCAATGTGACAGCAGCTCTATGGTCAAGACGGTCAAAACCAAGTGTGGAGAGGCCAAAAAAAAGGTTAAAATCATGTTTAGTAAAGATACCACAACATTATCTTTACAGGACATATTAGATAATACGTAATTGGTTCTGACAGTGTCTAAGACCGTGGAAAAATAGACAATCAAATCTTACATACAACATTATTTAATTAGCAATAAAGTAACTTCAAGTGAGAGTAACTTTCCAGGGACGCGTTTTGAGTACAGTTTTTTCTCGCCCTGGCCTATATTAAATGTATCATTACTAGCTTCATGTATCAAACTTTATGTTTTGTCTTTGGGTGTGAAAAGTATACGAACAAGTCTTGTAAATGTGCTGACCCCTTTCATTGGCTGCCTCTCCAGGAGAAGCAGGCGAGGATTGCGTCTCTCTACCTGCCTCTGTATGGCCTGATCCTGGACAACATGCCTCGCTTCTTCCTCAGGGACCTGTTCCCCATCTACTTCACTTCTAGTGACCAAGTAGGTGTCTGCAGATAGGAGATGAAATAATAGATTGACTCTCAGTGTACTGTATTCATTGTGACTGTGTGAAGTGTCATGTGTCACAATTCCAGTGGTGTTTTCTTTCAAAATGAGTTTTATTGTCATAGTACTGACACTTATTCCTTTGAGGAATCTCTTTCAGCTTGATTTCAAGTGAAAACGGTGTCAACAAAATGGCGTGCATGCACATGAATTATCCTGCAAGTTGAGCTGACAGTGCTGCATTGCAGCAGTCCATTATTAATGTTGACTTTGACTTTTGACTTTTATCTAATGAGTAAGAATGGCAATAATTTCATAAATTCAGTTGAATCAAAAAAAATGTATGAGAAAACTTGTATGGTGCTTTCCTTTATGGATGCTGTTTATAAGTTATGTCTGAAATGTTGTCATTCTTTGCTGCTTGTTAATAACATGTTCTCATAACTTGTAAATAATTGCCTGAATAACTAGATAATTAGAACAGGGTGGAACACAAAATAAGTCCCCTGTCTGCACCCCTACTAGGGCTCTAGAGATGACCTCAGTGTGGGAGGAGGGGGAGGAGCTGGAGGGGTGATTCCCGTTACTCGCCATGCCAACTCTGTGGATGCCTCTTTCTCCAAAGAAGTGCTCAACTCCATCACAGGTAGTAGCGTTCGTGACATGCTCACGTTTAACTGTCTGGTGTCTCTCTCTATGTATATATATACATGTCTATATATATACGTATAAAGGTGTGAATGAGGACATTGATGCTAACACTTTCCCCTCACCCCCCTCTTCCTCCAGCCTTCTCATCCTTGGCAGTTGCCACGGGTAACCAGGCCGACTCTCGGGGTTCTCTGATCAGTGTGGACTCCAACCCTAGCAACAGTGACAGGAACAGTGAAAAGATGGACGGCTGTGAGAAGGTGAGAAAAGTAGAAAAAATTACATGAATAGAGAAACAGCCGTCACCCTCTGTGTTATTATGACGCATCCCACAAGGTCTTTAATTCTAAGCAAAAACATCTGTCAAAAGGACCTAACATTTTTTTTTCGATACATTTGTTGTATGTGTTTTGCTGTATACTGTGTGCATGTTCCTCATTTCCTCAGTCATTCATGATAGATTATACTATTATATATGGATTTGCTGTAGATAAACAGATGGGACAGGTCTCAGCTCACTGCTTCACTAGCCATACCAGTCCCTCCAACTGCACCCACTACCACACTTTGATCATGTATACTAGGCATCAAAAAAGGATGTGATTCATTCGTTCATATTTCATTTATAAAGTCTGGTCATATTAAGTTAAATTGTTATTTTGTAACACGTAAAATAGTACACCAGCTTGTAAAATATATTTTTTTGTATATATGCTACTTTCCCTCCAGGTTGCTTAAAACCTGCCAAAGAAATCTGAGGAAATGACCCTTGGTGTGCACAATGGCAGCTACAAACCCTGACGCTATATGTTCGACTGTAATTCTGTCTGCTGTCGTTTTTTCCCCTAGTTTGCACGGCCACAGTCCCTCATAGGCTACGGTTCTCGTTGTGACAAGCTCGACCAGGCCGAGACCCGCGGCCTCCTCATGTGCTTTTTGCACATCATGAAAACCATATCTGAGGGTGAGAACATTTATTTATTAAGACAAATGCAGACAATTCACACATTTCAGTCCAGAGCCTTGTTAAATTGTGTCTGTAAATGCTTTTGAGGGGTTATGATATTAACCATAATACTACACGTATGGATTTGTGTGGGCCCACAACACATCTGCAGGACTCTTTTGCAGGACCATCTTGGTACAAAAAATACTGATCCAACTTGTATTTGCACTTGGTCAGCACTCTAGAAATGGCCCGTGATTTGTGACATGGTGTCTTTTGTTTCCTGTTTTCGCAGATGTGCTGGTGTCCTACTGGCACCGGGCCATTCATCAGGAGATCTCAGACTTCTTTAACATCCTGGAGTAAGAGCGCTTCTATCTTCTTTGCAGAATGTTAACAAAGCCTTTCAGGCTGAACGTTGATACAGTACTGTGCACAGAGAGATACAAAAAACACATTGAGACAGACAGGCATGGAGGAAGGAGAAAGGAGAGGGGAAGAAAGTGGAATATTGTAGCCTGACGGGAACAGATGAAAGTAATGACACAGCGAGAGAGGAAAAAACAGACTTTAATTCCAACAAGAGCTGCCTATCCACTGAACAGTTAATTGTCTATGTTTCCTGTTTGCGTCAGCATCTGGAATGTTATATTGCCACTGGGTTTAATCGCATGCACTTGATTTACGCTGTGTTTTTAACCTACAAAACACAAAAAAATCTTCCATTTCTTCAGGCTGTGTCTCCAGCACTTCAGGTTCCTGGGGAAACGCCACATAGCGCGGTGAGTCTGTGCTCCTCTCATTTCAAATGTATTTATTATACTGCCGCACATGTGGAAACAGCTTATTAACTCGACATACACGCCACAGCCAAAGGTAGTAGCTCCCCCACCCACTGATACGTAATTCATACAATCATGCACACACATGAATGTGCACATGTGCAAATGGAGCTGCGCAGACACATGTGCAAACACACACAAATAAACGAGTGAGGTGCAGCCAGGCAGAACTACTAATATGCGATCTGTATGCGTGTGCACACTCGGGGATGAGCTTCAAGAGGGGAAGAGGTAAAGCAGGGAAGAAAAGGAAGAGAGGGGGAGGTGAAACTCCTGGATCGTACTGTTGAGAGAAAAGCTCCGCTGGATATTGTACTGTAGTAGTTGGCACAGGATGGGGGCTGTTATCCTGTGTGTGTGTGTGTGTGTGTGTGTGTGTGTGTGTGTGTGTGTGTGTGTGTGTGTGTGTGTGTGTGTGTGTGCTCCATTGGCACGGCTAGACTCCTCCATTTTCTGGTTCCTCCCAGCTAATTCAATTAGCCCTCTTTTTCCTTTCAGCACTAAGATGCTGAGATGTAAGCCAACAAAGGGCTGGGAGAACACACTGCTTTACTGTGCGTGGAGGCATTAACAGAATAAAGATAGCTGGAAGCCCTCACTAGCGCTCTCAGACCTAGTTGAGCCTGTCTGGGGCCGCTAGCTACTTAACATTCATCTGTAATACCAGGCCATGGGGATTCTTAGGCTTGTGTCTGTC
Source organism: Ammodytes marinus (assembly GCF_949987685.1). Taxonomy (NCBI): domain Eukaryota; kingdom Metazoa; phylum Chordata; class Actinopteri; order Uranoscopiformes; family Ammodytidae; genus Ammodytes; species Ammodytes marinus. The sequence goes on along the minus strand of NC_137232.1, from coordinate 23,078,401 downwards.
TCAGTGTCTCTCTGTAAGCTCTTTGATGCCTGGCTGAGTCAGTGTGGGCACCCACTGAAGTTCAGGAGGGATGAATTATACTAGCAGCATGTAGCCAGACAGCGAGCCAGGAAGTCAGCCAGTCCATCAGACAACAGTTCAGTCATTGAAGCGCCTGAAACCTGAAAAATTTGAAAATAGTTCTCTATAAAATGAAATATTCATGATTAAACAATTATACAAGTTAACGTTTTATGAAGGCAGCCTTAAGGAATATTTACTTAGAGAAAAATAATGAAAAATTGCCAATGTGTTTCATCAGGAATATGTGGAAGTGGTTTGATCCAAATTGATTGACAGTAGCCTAGAAACATTACCCCAACCAAGCCCACAACCGTCATCAGTTTGATTTACAGCTAAATCCTGATGGTGCACGACTTAACCATTTTCCAACTGATCTCCACCCACTTCAAACTAGTGAGAAGAGAACAGTACAAATAAACGTAAACTGAAAACTGTAATGTTCCAAATTTAACAGAAAGTTGTATGTGAACACTTTTAATGGAGAAAATTAATTGTCAGGGCCTTTGAGTTAGCCAGCAAAGCTCCAGGTTGTGTGTTGTTGCAGGTAGACTCACGTCCTAGGACTTTAGCTCTAAATACAGACACACTATACACACAATAAGCACAACATCCACTATGTCACACAAAGGAATAACAACTGCAATGTTTGACCCTTGCTGTTGTAGTCCCCAGCAAAGTGCACGCCTCGCGCCCTCCCCCTCTCTGTGCATGCTGCCGCTGTTAATGGATTGTCAGTGTGACTGCACGTTTATTGATGTTTGTCGTATCAACATAACCCTTTCTGTATTGACATGGATGTTACAGAGATGGGAAATGTACGCTCTTACTGCATGTTAGTTTTCGTTTACGCTCAACATCCTTTTAATTCACAATTCCCACATTGCATGTCCACCTATTAGCCCTCTGTCTCCACCAGCTAGACTCCACCTGCTGCTTGGCTTTGATTCAGTTTTCTGCTCTGAAGTGATCATTTTGATCGGCTTACTCAGTAGTTATGTGTGTCCTCCTTTTTTTCCTCTATTGGCTGGCCAAGAAACAATTTTTGCTTTGTGTAGATTGGCATTCATTTTCCTATGGAGCTTAAGTTAAGCATCATGAGAATATGATATGTCGGACATCTGTTTGTTGACAATCCAGTTTTCTGAGCTGATTTGTGCTGCAGCTTAAATGTCTTCTGATTCCATCACATCTATACATCCTTATCTCCTTGCTGCCTATTGGTTTACATTAACGCAGACCTCAAGCTTCCTACTCCACTAACCTCCAACCGAGTGTTGATGTAACACTTACACATTATAATACTAATAGCAAACTTATACCATTGACTCTGCTCCGCCCCTAACCGCTCTGCCTGACTGACCTCCCTCTCACTATACACCTTTTTCTTTTATCTTTCTCTCTGACTCTCATCACCCCAAGGACTCATTGAAGATCCAGACCTGGTTGCTATAAATATGCAACAAGGTTACAAAAGTGCAAAAAATAGTGCTGTATTGCAAAGTCTTTGCATTTACACACATGGGGTCCTCTTTTTTATGGATTGCAGGCGTGCTCGAGCAACTATTAGCATGCCATGCATAGTTAATAAAGCCAACTAATGATGGACACTTAACAACGATGGTCTCGACTAAACTGACTAATGTTAGCTCTGATGTGATTGGCTCGTGAACAGGAAACTAGCTGCGGCACTAAAGCTGGCCCAGTCCACCCAGGCCAATGGCACCCTGAAGGGCTCTAACCACCCCTCCCAGTCCGCTCATCCCTCAAGCCTCTTCCCACAATGGTAATCACCCTCCACCAGGAAATAACCCCTCAGCCACTAGGCCAGAGTGAAACTGTTCAAAAGAGTCTTTGGTTCTTCAAATGGTTCTTAACGCTAATGATGTCTGGTGATTGGCTCAAATGTATACAAATATTTTAACTCCAGACTATTTAAATACTGTAAGAATCTAAAACAGCACTGTAAACACCTGGATTTAGATACATTCTTGCCCTGTGTATTTTTCGTGTTTGATGTTATCACTGTGTGTTTCCATGGTATAGACTGTAACTGTGTTCTCAGCATGCTCCTCCCCCTGCAGTGTTTATGTGATTTGCCAGTCTCTGTCCCTGTACTTCCGTGTGTTAATACACTCTCCCACAAAACCGCACGTCCTTGGGACATGGTTGCCTTTTATACATGCCTACTACAATTTGTAAAATCACTGCACTTTATTACAGCTTCAACATAATTGTCCAAATATTTAGTAACACATTTGCTGCAGTGTAAGTTTAAAGTATTAAATAATAAGTGTGAGGGCTGCTGATCCCTGCTGTCGCCTCCAGGATGGCGTCTGGAGGGGAAGGTCACCGACACGCTCGCTCCCAAACCATGCCCATCATCAGGAGCAAGAACGCTCTCACCAACCCCAAGCTGCTGCATATGATGGAGACTGGTAATACACACACACACACACACACACACACACACACACACACACACACACACACACACACACACACACTTTCACTCAGACATATATAAAGTGACTCAGATGGATTTAAAGTTATTCCTTTTTGATTCTGTTTCCAGATGGGAATATTCAGGATGGGGACTCCCTGAGTCCCACAGATATCGAAGCCAACCTGTCCACCGAGGTGTCCCTCACTGTGCTGGATGTGCTAGAGCTCTTTGTTCACCATCACAAGGTATGTGGTCCTTTTCATAGTTTACAACCTAAAACTATATACGCGTACTGTGTGAGTGAGTGTCACCTTTTTGGGATTTTGTTAAGAGGAATTTATTTTAATGTATGTAATGCTCTGTATATACAGGTAGCCTGCAGTATAAAAAATATTGGTTTAACTGTTGTGTACTGTTTTTATTTAATCGACACCATTGAAAATGAGGGTCACCCCTCAATTGGTCTCTCGGGGATAAATAAAAGTTAAATTAAAAAAAAATTAAAAATTAAAATCTGAGATCAGCTTTTGGATTTGACAAGTATATGCAAATGAAAACAAATAAACAAAAACAATTCTTCTGATTCTATAACATAATTTTTTTTTAAATAATCATATCTGCCACCATAATTTGAATGCACACATAAAATCTATGCATTTTTTGGTCCAAATAAAAAAATCTTGCAGTTGTGTATCCTCATGCACACATTTACTGCTCAGTCTAAAGCCAAGCTAGTGATACTCTGCTGCCACCTGGCGGCTGTAAGAATCAGTTCTTTAAGTAACTGCGCTTTCAGGTATAAGAAAGAAAGGTTACCTGTTGATACTCAGTAGATAGTAAAAACGTGTTTTCTGCTTTTTTCACATTTCCATACAGAAGCAGCTGTTGCTGGATGAAGGACAGAATGCATTGATGAAGAAGGTGCTGGACACCTACTTGCTCTTCTTTCAGATCAACCAATCCACCGCCACTCTACGACACGTCTTCGCCGCACTCAGACTCTTTGTACAAAAGGTGCAGCAAAACGCCACACGTAAAATCACAACAAATCTAAAATAAGAATCCAGCAGTCTTCCTCATGCATGGACTTCCCCCCCCCCTTCTTTATGCTTTCCTGCAGTTCCCCAGTGGATTCTTCCAGGGTAAAGCAGACCTGTGTGGCTGTCTGTGCCACGAGATCCTCAAGTGCTGTAACCACCGCTCCAGCTCCACCCAGACGGAGGCGGCCGCCCTGCTCTACTTTTTCATGAGAAAAAACTTTGAGTTTACAAAGGGAAAGTCTATCGTCCGCTCACATCTGCAGGTCAGTGAGACCGACCTCCGCACAATAATATCATTATTATCATATAATTTTTTCATTTTGTGACATTGTCCTATCTCTCTCTCTCTCTCAGGTTATCAAGGCAGTGAGCCAGTTGATAGCGGATGCTGGCATCGGAGGCTCCAGATTTCAACAGTCCCTGGCCATCATCAATAACTTTGCCAACGGAGATGCACCACTCAAGGTAGAGCTAGGGCTGTGTTGCAGCTTTCTCACCAATCATTATAGTGTATAGTGGTTTTTCATTCTCATTTATGAAGTATGAAAACTAAACTATCAAGTGTTTTTTTTTTTACAGAACACTCCATTCCCCGCTGAGGTGAAGGACCTTACCAAGCGCATCCGGACGGTTCTGATGGCCACGGCGCAGATGAAGGAGCACGAGAAGGATCCAGAGATGCTGGTGGATCTTCAGTACAGCCTGGCCAACTCTTACGCCAGCACCCCTGAGCTGAGACGCACCTGGCTGGAGAGCATGGCCAAGGTCCACGTCCGCAACGGCGATCTCTCAGAGGTAAAATACGTTACACAAATCTTTAGGTTGCTCTTCCTTCAGAAACTTGACCAATGTCTTTTAGTACAAAGTGTTACTTAAATGTCCTAAAAATGTGTCTTGATTTCCCACCTCAGGCTGCCATGTGCTACATCCACATCTCAGCCCTGATTGCTGAATCGCTGAAGAGGAGAGGTTAGTGTACAATTGCTGCTGCTTCTGATTTGGCTTTTTTTTACAGCATGGTTTGCTGTTGTAGTGCCTCCATCGTGACGCACATTAACTTCTAACCAGAAAGTTCCATCACAGCCATCTCTTGTCGATCAGAAAACTTCTCTCTTTCTCTCTGCTAACATGTTCATTGCAACTCCAAACATGTATCTATCAGTCCTTCATTTCCTTATAGTGGTTCATGTGTATGCCCTGGAAGTGAGCACACTGGTCGGGTGTGTGTAATGGGTATTAAAACAGATTATCATGTTGCCTACTGTTTAGTTATATAGATATGATATATATTTGCATCCAAATACAATTCCCATTCACAACCTCTTAGAGACTGAGGTCTACCTGTTTTGTTTTGCTGCATGCTCCATCTCTATTTCTGCTCGCTCTTCTGTGTGCAAGCTTCCTCACTGAGCCTGCAGCATGTGTCTTGTCTTTCTGCTGTACTTGTCTGACATATTTCCGCATGCACTTCACTTCACGCAACTGAACCTGTGTGTCGACAGCCAGCATAGCATGCAAGCGCGCTCGGCCCGATTCGCGAGCCTTTGTCCTTGAGCTTTTAAAAAGGCCAAAAAGCAAGTGGATGTGAACTTTGTAAAAAACACCTGCTCCTCCTCCGCTCCTACCAAACAGGCTACTGGAGAGCTGACAAGGCCAGGATGTCCAGTGTGTCCCCTGAAGAAAGCCCTGTCTATAACTGTAGCTCCTTACTAACTACCTCCCGAGAACAAGACAGTGAGTGTATGCGCCTGGGGGCCCGCTGGGTGGTGTGTGGGACTGGGAGTTCAGAAAATATAGGCATGGAGAGACAAGGAACTTTTGGAAGGAGTTACATACTGTATGCAGACAAGTTGTCGGTATTGACAGGTGGACATGGTTTGGATTGGAGGGACATCGAATTGTCAGGTGACAGTTCAAATCCTAACCACTCCATTGTTGGATAAGGTTTTTCCACACTGTGTATTATACTGTGTCTCCACTGTTCTTGCCTTAATGATAAGAGATTGTGCTATGTTCTCACTTTTTTTACCATCAATGTTTGATCTTCACTGTTCACTCGAGTCTCATTGGATAAGATGTTCGGTCTCACTGGGGTCTGATATGTCGCACGCTCACATTGGATGTGTTCGTTTCAATGTGCCAAAGATGGATGCTTGCCTGTACAAAAAAAAATTAAAAATTAAACTTTCCATGTATTTTAATACAATAATGTGTGTTTAGAAGCTGAAATTAACACTAGCAATGATGGGAAGTGTGAATGCGCTTAATCACTTTTACTTGTTTGAAAACTCCAGCGTCGTTCTCTATGGGCTGGGCAGCGTTTATGTGCATCAGCCCTAATGTCAAGGAGGAGGGCGCCATGAAGGAAGACACTGGGACACAAGACACACCTTATACTGAGGTCAGTGTTGGTCTTTAAACCTGGACAAAACATAACAGAACATTTTATAAACTTTTTGAAACACATTGTTGCCAGAGAATGTGTGAAGTGCCAGTGGCATGGCAGGAACTGTTCCCCCAACCCCCCCTTTTCTCTCTCTAAAGTACTTCCTGATTTTGCTTCCCTGTGTAGGACACGCTGGTGGAGCAGCTGGAGCTGTGTGTGGACTATCTGTGGAAATCAGAGAGACATGAGCTCATCGCAGACATCAACAAGCCTGTGATCGCTGTCTTTGAAAAGAGGCGGGACTTCAAGGTGACCGTTAAACCCATCAGCTCTTTTTGGTGCCATGTGTGAATTGAGCGTCAAGTTTTACCCAACACTTGTGTTTGTACCCACAGAGGCTGTCGGAGCTGTACTATGACATCCACCGCTCCTATCTCAAAGTGACCGAAGTGGTGAACTCAGAAAAGCGGCTCTTCGGTCGCTACTACCGCGTAGCCTTTTATGGACAGGTGAGCAGCAGTTCATTACCGCAGGCTGTACACACTTTAAGAAACGTCTGTACCGCACATTAAAAAAAAAGACCAACTCTTGTGCAACTGTAACTAAAACCCTGCATCTCTTATGTTAAAAGCATATTTTTATACAACAGGGACAATCGTGCCCTAGTTTATCTTTGAGTCCTGCCTGGCATTGTCTGTGTAGAGGCTCTGTGCCATTCTGGGTTTTGATTATTAACAACCTGGATCCTTGACACACTTTTGTATTGGTTAACGAGGGGGGTATAATATTTCCACGCGAGGAGTTAAGAACTCTGAAGTCAAGAAGTTTAAAAAGCTGTTAATGAGAATATGGAAAAAAGGAGGAGAAAGCTACATCACCCTGTCAGTGAGGCACAGAGAGCGAACAATGAGTCAGTGTCCTTAATTTCTCTGTCTGCTCTTTTCTTCTTTTTTTTAAATTATATTCTGTGTCAAGATTGCGGTAAGTTTTGTACGTCTTTGGTTTTCCACTTTTGTCTGTGCTAACAAGTTTTACCTCTTCTTCTCCTTCTACCACTATTAACACATGCCGCTCTTACCCCTCTTTGAAAGGAGTTTGTGTCAAGCTTGCTGTGGTCCATTTTACTTCCCCATAATGTTCAGTGATGAAATTGTGTCCTCCCTAAACATCAAGAAGAGCTGGTGTCCAACAGGAAGATACTATTTAATAAACCTCATTCCCCTTGCACATTTGACTCCAATGCTGCTTTGAAAATGACCTCAATGTACTCTCCCATCCAGAGCTTAAAACTGACACACAGTTACGGCTTGATTTGTTTTAACATGTGCTATGCGGTGTGTAGACAAGAAACCAATAGAGGGCAACTTAAAATCAGACACCTACACAGCATTTTGCAACCAGCAAAAAGCAACACAATCTAAATATTTCATTTGGCTTGCTTTGCATACACAGAAACACTTCCACGTGTTACAGGCATTGCTAATTAGTGTGTGTGTGTGTGTGTGTGTGTGTGTGTGTGTGTGTTCTGGCAGGGTTTCTTCGAGGAGGAGGAGAGTAAAGAGTTCATCTACAAAGAGCCGAAGCTGACAGGCCTCTCGGAAATCTCCCAGAGATTACTCAAACTCTACTCAGACAAGTTTGGAGCTGATAATGTCAAGATGATCCAGGACTCCAATAAGGTAACTACCTTACAAACAGAAGTTTTTTTTTGGTGAAAACATTCAACCTTAATGATTTGCCTTGCTGTTATTATATCGAGTTATTGGTTTGTGGACATACAACTTTTACAAAAATATTCACTATTGCTTGTTTCAAAATGTGTTAAAAAAAACCCAGGTCAATCCTAAAGACCTGGACGCAAAGTTCGCCTACATCCAGGTGACGTACGTGGTGCCCTACTTTGACGAGAAAGAAGAGCAGGACAAGAGGACAGATTTCGAGAGGCATCACAACATCAACCGCTTTGTTTTTGAGACGCCGTTCACTCTGTCGGGGAAGAAACACGGGGACGTGGAGGAGCAGTGCAAGAGACGCACCATATTGACCAGTAAATAACTTGTTTATCATTTTCACCCACTTGTCAGAACACACAAACTAGACATTTTACAGATATAATGGTTGTTATTTTTCCTTCTCTTCAGCGAGTTCCAGCTTTCCCTACCTGAAGAAGCGTATTCAGGTGGTGGAGCAGCAGAGCACAGAGATGAACCCCATTGAGGTCGCCATCGATGAGATGTCGCGTAAAGTCTCCGAGCTCAACCAGCTCTGCAACATGGAGGAGGTGGACATGATCCGGCTGCAGCTCAAACTACAGGGCAGCGTCAGTGTCAAGGTATGGATTCCTTAGCCATACTACCGATACTAATAAATAAATAAAAAGGGCATAAGGATTCTTATGAATAAGTAAAACGTAAACATTATTTTAATTTCACCTGATCTTCCCCTTCCAGGTGAATGCAGGGCCTATGGCTTATGCCAGGGCATTCTTAGAGGAGAAGAATGCCAAGAAATATCCCGACAACCAGGTTAAACTGCTCAAGGAAATCTTCAGGTAGGATTAACATGCACAACTCAGAGCAAAGTGTGAGGATTATTACTACTAGTTCATAGTGAATTATTTGGTCAACTGCAAGCATTTAATAATAAAGCCAAGACTTCTGTATGAGAACTCTCTTAGGGCAAATGTTACACACAAGGAAATCCAGAATCTCCATAATAAGAAAATGTTAACAGTAATTCCCAAGATCCAGTTTCATTGGAAACCTGGCTGATACAATATGCAGCATATACAGTATGTGTTAAACAAACCACAGAATGTATATCAAAATGTCAACAAAAATAGACCCATTGAAAAAAAAATTAAAAATTAAAGGAATGGATTTAGTTCACAATTATGCAAGTACATGAGTGCAGTGATCCTCTCCAAAGGTCAAAAGGCAACATCATATATACTGTATATATAACTGTCCATGAGTAGATCATTTAAGAGCAGCTTCAATGGCATGATTCACAGCATCACTAGTCAGTACGTCACTATTAGTCCCACATTGTTTGCCCCTGCAGGCAGTTTGCAGAAGCCTGTGGTCAGGCCCTGGATGTGAATGAGCGGCTGATCAAGGAGGACCAGCTGGAGTACCAGGAGGAGATGAGGGCTCACTACAGGGACATGCTGACTGAGCTGTCCGGGATCATGAACGAACAGGTCTCACTACACAATGACCAATAAGAGTCCAGACTTACTGTATGTTACAGTTGCATGGCATAAGGAGCATCATCTATTTCCTGTGCATTATTTAGAAGGCATTTTGCATTTTTTACCAGCATCTATTTTTATTTTTTATTTTTTACTATCATGTCGCCTTCTCTTTCAACATTTTCCTCTCATTACAGCTACAAAAACGTATTCTTGCCGCCAGTACCTCCTCTCCCTCTAAAAGCTCTCTGTCCACTCTTTCTAAGACTGGTATGTCATGCCATCAAAAATTCCTTCATTAAAATACACCATGTCATATTGCGACTTGCTTACCCCACTTTGCCTTTCCCCTTTCCATTTCCCAAAGCTATCCAAGTATCCAAAACTGTTACTCTTGATACTTACTTCCTTTTGAATTTCCCTGTTCCAATACAAGCTTTTTTTTTTTATTCTTGCTTTGGTGCAGATTCCTCACACAAGACAACCAGGATCGGAGCGGCACAGCGCCTACTGAATGGCCAATAGACTCACAAGAAAAACCCCTCTGTTCCAGGGTGGACTTTTTATTTCTTCTTCCCCCCCTAAATGGCTTTGAAGTGCCAGTTTGAGCCTCAAAGTGGATTAATTTGCTTGATTTCTGACTGTAGTGGTTCTCTGCTGGAAGCAAGGAGCAGCAGCGGGCCAGTTGAACTGTGAGCGATGGTGAGTTGTAGAGAAAAAAACAGAGAAAGAAGTGTGTAGACTGTGGTCGTGATAGTCTGTAGTCCCTGTCGTTTGAACGTTGACTATCTGCAGTAGAGGCCAGGCTGCTGGACTATTTAGCTACAGTTTTTTTTTCTTTGGTTTTAAAGACTCCATCCGTGCTTTGTATGGAATACCCTTGCCCTGCCAAACTGATTCATCAGCTTACATACTGACGGAAACACTCTCAAACAAGTACACACAGTACATATGTTCCTCCACACATGTACATCACCACACAACATGCGCCTTCTCTCCACAACCCTTTCCCTTTAGCGAAAAACAGTGACCTTACTGAGCTTGAGGTGCGTTCAGCCGTGTGTGTGTAATATAAAGCTTTTTGGAGCATTTTTGCTGACAGTTTTTACATTTTTTTCTTCTTCTTCTTCTTATCATGTCCTTCAAAATATCTCAAGAGATCTTGTAAGAGATGACTAATGTGAAAGGGAAAAAAAAAGAGTTGAACGCACCTCTAGTTCCTGTTTGAATGTAGAGCAGCTCCACAATGCTACTTTGTACCCTCGCTAAAATTCTGGAAAATATCAGCTTGCCAAATTTCAAATGGGGGAAAACAAATAATTATTATGTTTTGTATCATTTTTATGGTTGAAATTGCATTGTTACTGTTATTATTTCCTGTACTGTTTTGAATTGTAAATAAGAAATATTAATATTTAAAATGTTCGAAATGTTCCTTTTTTTTTTATAAAACATACAATATATAAATATTTGTTAGCTGAGATGAAAAACAAAACAAAAACTAAAGTTTTATGTATAACATTTAAATAAAAAAAATTGTTGTCCTAAATTCATGATGTCAGTGCTGCTATAATCTTTCTCAGGACGTTGCACAGTACTTTCAGATCACACTTCCTCTCGCCTAACAGTAGATCATGACACTTAATATGTAAATCGTATTAGCCTCAGGTTTGCCAATCATGTTGAATGGAGTAAAAGGACTAGAGAAAATGAAATTTTGCCTCGGCACAGCAGCCCCTCACATCCTCCTCTATTGACTGGACCACACTGCAGCAACAGCTAATTATAAATATGAGGTCCGTCACATGCACAATATATAGAAATGTGTGAAATTGAAATACGTGATGAGCAAAGTCAGCCCCGAAAAGAAGAAGAAAACCTGTTGCATCTGTCCGTGGGTGCAGAAGAAAATCTATACATCTTTAAATCCATCCTATTACTATATTATCTTATAATATGACTATATTATTAAATATTGTTCCTCTACTGCATCAAAGCATTTAGATAAAATAGGCCAGGGTTGTTTTTGACCTCCAGAAAGGCTTTTGCTATATAGGTCAACTTGCTCTACTAGCCAGGGATGCTATGTTTATACCCTAATTTATTTTATTTATCTAGTTCTCTATTACTGTCCTGTATACATTTTGTACATTTGTGGTTGGCTGAATTATATTTTCTTTGCTAATCAAATGTGCTGTAGAAAATCTACACAATCCGTGCACAGTAGTGAGAGTTTCAAAATAGTTAATTTGACCCAGAAAGGCAGGTTTACTGTTGCCGTACAGTAATGAATGGACATGCTCCGAAAGCAACAATCCTTTGTTGTGCATCATTGATTTTCTTTGTTTCAAAGTGGGAGGGGTCAAAACAAAATCAGCAGCCAAATGAATCCAAATCTGTGCAGTTTGTTTTGATCTGTGGGAGCCTAGAGACTCTCGTCATCACTGCTACATGTCTGTCTGTTGTTTGAGTCTCCACTGTGTTTACCCTGGAGCTCTGTTTGCCTTTGTGCATTGCATCTTCCTTTTTGACTCTTACGTTTTACTATATAACCACAACTGACGCCCCCGACCAGACTATTTCACTAGTGTATAGGCAGCTGATACACCTGGAAATAGAAAATAATATTGTTTTTGTTTTAATTATTATAATTATAATTTGATATAGGGAGGGAATAAGATACGTTTTTGAATCTTCTAACTGATTATTTGAATGTTACATATTATTTCCCTTCTTGTTGACGTAAGGTTTAATGGGACATTTGAATATGCCAAAATGGATTAATCTCTCATCCAAAAGGTCACTTTGTAATCTGAGTATTAGAATCACAAAGAATCTTTAGCATTAGTGCAAAAAAAATTGAGGAAACTTGGGCACCTACTTCAGTACACAGCAAAAAACACACACTTTAATGGAAAGTGACATGCCATTAAAATTTAGCACGTTCCCGACATAGAAGAGTTCTCCGTGGGATCTGGTGGATCTGGTGTCACTTTTTCCACCCCAATAATTGTGTATAATTACTAAACATGAAGAGAAAGAGAGAGACAGAGAGAGACAGAGCAGCAAGAGTGGTTGTTAATTTATTGATGCTAAGCCTGGAGTTCAGGGCACTGCACATAAATAGAGGTTAAGTGGTCTTGGACATGAAGCTGCTGGTAAAATGCATCATGCAGTTGTCTGTCTTTATCTCTGCCTGACAAGCATTGGTGGAGCCTCTGTCTCTCCACTCTCCCTCTGTGGACGCTCACCTAAAGGTAGCAGATAGAGTTTCACTGACCTCCATAGCTCTTCTTCTTCCCTCCTGCCAGTCGGTAATTTCTCTCATCCCTCCTCTCTCTTTCTCTCTCTCTCTGTAGCTTATGTTGTGAACCAGAAATAAAGGGCTGATTGGGTTTCTCTCTAGTCTACAGGGCCCGCATAGGTACATGTCTGTCTCCCTCCCAGTGACCTAGACTCAGGCACGGGGTCGGGTTGCTCTGAGCCAGCACCTTTTCAATCTAGGTCAGACAATACAGACAATAATTTGAATGAATATGCGGCCAGCGGTGTCTCTCATGTTGGAGTCAGAGACTGTCTTCCTCTTTTCACAGTAGGTTACAAACATTTGGTGCAGATGAGCGCCAGTGCAACACCTGACCATATCCTGGCCAGAGGAAGCCCCCATTGAGTGTAATTATCTGTCATTTTCTCCTTGTGTGTGTGGCCGCCTCTATTTGAGGTCTGTTGCAGTGATTCCTTCTCTTATTATTTATCAAACAGCCAGTTGTGTATGTGTATACATTTTAAAGAAATATCCTAAATCCACTTGTGAAATTAATTAATTTGACCCTGATCTGTCTTTATATAAATTACCCACTTCATCCCAGTCAAATAGTGGAAGTTGGGCTTTTCTCAGTTTCCTTCCTAGATTTATCTTCACTGACAGATTTCATTAATATTTCAAAAGTATAGTGTAATCCTAACCAAGAGAGCATAACAAGAAAAGAGAGGTGCCAAAAAGTAATCTGATCATTATTCTTGAGCTAAAACATGACATTGCTACATATTGTAGGACGGATATAGTAAAGTTAAAACAAAAAACAAAAAAACAATACAGTTTACACTGCACTACTTTAAGTAGGTCTCCCGCCACTCAAGCAAGCTCTTGTGCTGCAGTGCACATTTCATTTCCGACCCCCTGCTTAGTTTTCCTGAAACTGGACGCCGGCCGGGGCTGATTAATAAAACATTCTCCGTGTGCTGCTGCGGGCGGATGATTGGAGCCTTTTCAGATGTACAAGTGGTGAAAGGCGGCATAATCTCCCTCAAAACAAGATCTGGAGGACTGAGATTGAGGCATACATACAACAGAGACGGGCACACCAGTATAGGAGGACCACAAAAAGCCTCGCGGGAGCAGCATGTTAAAGCCACAGCAGCAGCAGAAGCAGCAACACGGCGAGCTTCTCCTACAAGACACGCCGCCGGTGTTTGGAAAGCCGTGGTACTGGCAGCGCAACGGCAGCACCATGGAGAGCACCCGCAGCCTGGCGCAGGTCATTATGGAGATGCGTGACGAGATCAAAAAGCTGGAGGCGGAGAACCGAGAGCTGCGGCTGGGAGACTACGGTCAACCAGGGCTGCCATCCGGGGCCGTGCCGGTGCCGGGCCCGGGGGAAGACAGCCCGGTGTCTCCTCCAGCAGCTGAGCAGCGGGCAGGATTATTGGAGGAAAACCCCTATGGAAGCCTGAGGCGAAATGCGTCTGCGCCAATCCTGGAGGGACAATTATACAAAGGTAAGAGATGTGAATACGTTTAACTTGCGTGATTTCATTTTTTCTTTTTTCTTAGTCAATTTATTGATTATGTTACAATAACACAAACATAAGCATAATATAAAGAAAAACAGATGGGATATCCAGCAACATATAACTAACACATCAGTAGCCTATATCAAATAATATTGTTCATGTTCCAAAGGGTTAGGAAGAGCGTTTCTGGTCCTACAGGCATACCCTTCTTTTTTTAAACCATTTTTCATAGATAGCCTAATATAAATTAAATTTAAAGCCATCAGTGTCCATAGCCTATATTTAATTTGTCCGGCTTAAACAATGAACCCTTTTGAACAAAACAAGACCCAAGCACTTGGAACAGATTAACCAAAATCTTCAGACAGTTGGCCTACACAAACAAGACATAACTTAACAGAAGATCCAGCTCATAACCATTCAATAACAGCTAAACAGCACCAACACCAAAAATTAGATTAGGTTAGCGGTCTGTCTCACAGATTCAAATAAATAACCTTCACTTAAGTCTCAAGTATCTCTCAAAACACTAGATTCCAAACTGCAATCGCCATTATGCAATTCCATAGCATATTTGAAACCATTTTACAGAAAGGCCCTTTTTGTTCACTGAAAGTACGTCAACATGTGACATTAAGACATGGAAAGTTTATGATTATCTAGCATGAACACACATGAAATTTAAACTAGAGAAATTGTCCTATTTGTTTTCTTTCCATATCCATCCCTGCACTGTTGCAAATATGCATCCATTCCAACGCCTTTGTCTTCCTTGTTATTCCACAGAGAACACGGTCATGACTGTCCGAAGGTACTCTATAAGCGCCAACCTTGCTGGGGTGACCATGAGAGAGGGAAGGAGCGACTCTGGATGGGGGAGACTGCAAGAAGACATCCAGCATGGCAACGGCATCTTTGGTGACTCAGCCAAAGGAGAAGTGGGGAGAGGTACAAACAGGCACTCACTGCAGGAATACGGCCAGAAAAACAGGTAAAGATGGGGCATGTCATGCGGTCTAAAGCTTTAGAAATGCAACTTTAAATCAACAATCTTAAGTTACTTTTTTTGTAGTCACATAACTCAAACTTGATTTCTTTGGTCCTTTTTAGGTCCAAGGTAAAAACAGTCACATTCCTTCTACCCGTGGATGACATTTACACCAACCGGCCGGTTCTGACCAAGCACCAAGAGGAGGGGCCTAAAATCACAGAGCTGGCCTCCATAAGTGAGACAGATTCTTGAGAGGATGAAGCAAAACCCCTTTAAAGACTAGGATGCGGACATGAACTGAGCCTCTGTGGCCTCAAAACAGGTTATTTAGGAGAGTGTAGATTGGGCTCTCACTGAGTGAGCCAGCAGACCGATTTTTATCACATCCGACCACACAAACAGAACACTCTGGTTACAGGTGTTTGTTTTCATCCGGCCATGGCAATACAGTCCCTGGTCAGTGGGCATGATGCACGGGGGCCTTCTGCAGCGGGGATCAGGTGTCTGGACTCCTCTCCCCGCCTGGGGTGTCGTCTTTGGACACCTGCGGGTGACAGGCCCTTTTACGGACATCTGTGGTCACTGACACAGGCCTCGTGACCAGCATCAGACTCATGATTTATTCATCTTTGTTTATTTTCACGACGCAAAACCTAAATGGGTAGTCAAGGGGTCACGTGTGTGTACGACATTGTGACCTGTTTCTTGACAGTGTTCCTAAAGAGTGTGTATATTTTTTTAGACTCTGCCTTCATGTATAGGAGGCTCCTCGTAAATATACCAGTGTACATACTAAATACGAAAAGTAAGGCACATGTGAATTACTGTATGACCTATGTCCGTATGGACACATTTAAGTATTTGTAAATCTGGATAGTTACATTTTGTGTTGTTTTTTGTAAAAAGTAGGCTTTTGATCTTTTGGCATTGACAGGACCCTGCAAACACTAAGAAAGACATTAGCCAAAAGGTTTGTCTTTACTTTTTACTGTTCTGCATTGAAAAAAAAAAAACTAAACAGCAGATGAAGTTCAAAAGACTACTTTTTCTTACACTGAATGCAGCTTACCTCTAATTGGCGATACTGTAGATTGGCGTGGTTGAAATGCACCAGGTGAACAAGGGGTTTGAGCATATTGATTCCTCACTAAGTTGTATGAAAACAAATTAAAAAGGCCACTGGACTGAATATATTTTTACCTTCTGTGCTCATGAGATTTATTGGGAGTCAATCACCGACAGGGGCAAATGCATTTATTATTCAGTATGCCTGACAGATACATGAGCTATGGCCAAAGCATATACCGTCAACTTCAAGCTTTAATACAATAATTGATCTAATACATCCAAAGTGTCACACAAGCTGTGCTCAAGAAGGAACATAGTCTGTGTAGAGCATCAAGCTCGCTGGTGTACTATATAGTGAGAAAGATACCATCCACACATAAAAACTGTTTGTCATTTTCAAGTTTTAAATACGCTGCAGGTTATACCAGCTCATAGGACTGCACAGAATTTGGTTAAGGTGTGTTTGCTTTGATTGTCAGATTCCACAGCAACAGCAATTGACCGTTGTGCCTCTGTATCCAAACGGTTGTCACTGTCTGAGGCGTCCATATCTTTCTCTGTGAATTTGACTTCTGTTTGGTCAAATTCATCCGTGTCTTTTATCCGGCCTAGAGCTCCATCCTCTGTGTGCAGGCTTCCATAGCTCTCGGAGTCCCGGGGCTTGATGGCTGGGCAGGCCAAGGGTTTCGGCGGCGGGGAAGAAGTAGGGCTTTCACTCGGGCTGTCTCCATATTTCATAGGGATCAAGCAGAGGTCGTCCCTGCGCTGACTCTGAAAAACTACAACAGAGAGAGGATGAGAGAGGGGAAAGATTTATGTATAGGTTATTATGTATATACAAACTGCAGGACATTTAAAACCAAACCAAACTCATTGTTTACCCAATTAGAAGGACACAGAGTAAATCACTAGATGTAGAATTAGAAGATTTTGTCTGACAGCAAACAGACCTGACTGACTCATCATGTCCTGCTGTCCAGCCCCAGTCTCCAGGTTTGAGAGACCCATAATCTGCTGCTTGCTCTCTCCTGTGTTCCCTTCAAGAAAGTAAGTGATCATCCTGCCCTTCCCCTTCACCTCAATCTCCCCTCGCTTCTGCATAAGAAAGCTTCCATTCTTCAAAGCCCTAGGGAAAGTGGACAGAGGAAGGGGAAATCAGAAAGAGCTTCATGTCGAAGTATGTATGACGGTTTGTGTGTGTTCTGGCATGAATAGGTCTCCTCACTGGTAGACAGTAGGGCTCAAATGGATCTTGTCGGGCAGGCCATGACTCTCCATGCGAGATGCAGTGTTGACTGTGTCTCCAAACAGACAGTAGCGAGGCATTTTCTCCCCAACTACACCCGCCAGTACAGGCCCACTGTGGACACCCACACGTATCTACGGAAATACAACAAGCCAGAGAACAGATGCTGCGTTCGCACAGAGGAAAAAAATACATTTCATGCATCAAAGCAAAAAGTTTTACCATTGACACCATTGATACATTTTCAGCAGTGGAAGAAGTGTTCATATAACTTACTTAAGTAACAGTTGCAATACAATAATATAAAACAACTAGTGCTACATTTAACTTAATTAAAAGTACAGAAGTACAGTATTAGCAACCAAAGGATCAAAGTACTCACCATGCAGGGTGACCTCCATTAGTTTAATAGGGATTTTTATCTAATTAGATCAATGTGAATGCCCATGGAGAAGTACGTTAAATACTATGTACAGTGCTTGAGTAACTTTTCACCACTGTGTTTGTGAGAACGGCACTACAAACATTTATGTACCTGAATGGGTCCTCCTGTCACAGGGTTAATAACCTCCCTTGAAGCCAATATCATACCCAGGGCAAAGTTGGCCACCCTCTCAGCATGGCTGGAGACAGGTATGGGTACCCCGCCTACCACCATATAGGCATCCCCTATGGTCTCCACCTGGGAAACACCAAATAAATACACCGGCTTTGTCAAATTTGTTGTGGGTCTCATTTGAACACCTTCATCAACTTGAGAATGTTGTTGTAGTGACACTTCGTCTGCCAATTTCTGATTTAAATACCACAATCGAGCTGTAGTCACAGTAATCTGACGCGAATGACATGGGATGTGGTATCTGGTTTCAAAAATGTACTAAAAAAGGTCAAAAACATACAAAGTCACACGATCACACAGTAAAGAAATAATATGCTCCTGTGCCTAGTTCAGCTGTCTTCCAAACTGAAACTGTGCATGTCAGCATCTTCACATAAATAAAATATTCAATATTACAAAATTACTTTTTAGCTGTAAATACACTTAGCTATATCAAATGTAAAAAATAGAAACTGTAAATTATTATGAATTATACAAAACACATACAACTTGCAGAAATATAAATAAACAATTTCCAATGCATTCATGTAATCTGGCTCTTACAGTTGTGTTTATAAAGTAAAGGGAGATTACTCGAGATATTAATCCCAAGGTATCTAAAGCAGGAAGGAGTCACTCAAAAGGGATCTGCTTTCCCACATTATTAAGTGGAAAACAATTACTTTTTCCAATATTGAATTTATATCCTAAAACGGAGCAAATGTATTCTTATCAATGCATACAGTAGTATTTGTGACATAAATCAAGAGGTCATTAGCATAAAGGGAGACCCTATGTTGCTTTGTTAAATTCAAGTCAGATCAAATGAAAAAAATAAAAAAATCCAATATGAATATTTGATAGCATCTTTGAAGGTCCGGTCTGCTAGCCTGGCTCCGCCCGCCCGCCTACTTCCGGCCAAATTTTATTTTCCCTTCAGTAGTCAGTCTGGGTGTACAGCCCATTTCCCAGTTTTGCCGGAGATTCGACAGCCGGTCCAATCAGCGAACAGAGCGAGTGGCTGAGAACGATGACGTCGAAGTCGCGCTCCAGTTTCAGTTGCCAGAAGCCGGCTCATGACACACGTGACGACCAAACGTTATGCGATTGGTTGGCTAATCCAGAGTGGCACTGGGCAGATCCAATAGTTTTAAACTTTAACAGACACCCGCCTCCATGAGTGAATGTTTGCCAATTACAGCACTGCCAGACCTTCTGTACAAATGAAATGAAGTACGATGGTCTGGTAGCACCAGGCTACCGGTCTGCTGTACCTTATAAACATTGTGCACAGTTGTGAGCCGATCGAATCGAAGATACATGGAGTTGAGCATGAAGACAATTTGGATGGGTTCACATAGGGAGCAGATATCAGTGAAGGTCACCACGTCACTGAACAGTACGGTGCACTCTTTAAATTCTCCTAAAGGATAAACACACAAAGACTCGCATTAGACACAGTCACGTACACAAACAAACACTATTAGTAAGCATAAAGCCTATTCCGTTAACCTGCTTCCACTGTCTTGCCCTCCTTCAGCTGATTGGCCACGTGCTTGGGCAGCATGGCGTACAGCAAGTTCTCCGTCTTCCTCTTCTCCTCCTCCAGGTGTTGGGACAGGAGACGGAGCTCCTCCTTCTTCCTCTCCAGCTGACTGGACAGCTCCATTTCAGCCAGCCGCTGCTGATTGAGCAGGATGAGGTCACGGGTAACGTCGTGGGGTGCAATGTCGGAAATGTGCATGTCCATCTCCTCCAGCTCCTGAAGGCTCCTCAGCAGGGGTGACGCTTGATACAGCATACAGTCCAAAGAGGGCATCCAGATCATCTGACCTGTATGTGGACAAACACATGCATAAAGACTTCTTCTGTCTGCTTTTGGGGGGGTAGACTGTGTATGTTTGGGATTTCTTCTATTACTTGTCCTCTACCTCTGAGCTGCAGCATGGGCCTGTCCCTCCACGCTGCTGGCATAATGTCTCTGCACGTCTGCAGGACAAAGTGACTGTTGATGAACTTCCTGATGCTGGCGATGGTGAATGTGACTTCAGGATGCACAATGCTGAAGTACAGGTCCAGCTGGATGCCTATCGTTTGGAGCCCGGGGACCATCCTCTGGAGGTTCACGCCAACCTGGTTCACCACCAGCTACCACCAGGTTTCACTCCAGTTAATTTAAAGGACACATATTATTCAAGTTCAAAATTGTAATTTGGGTTTTTACTAGAAACGGTTTTCATGGTGTAGTTTATATTTCTCACAGTGCCAATGCTTAATCTCCTCTTTTCACCCTCTGTCTGAAATGCTCCATTTTAGCTAAAACCCACCTTCCAAAAAAGCCCTTTCTGCTCCGCCAGTTTACTATAGCTGACTGTGGGTTAAATTAAGGGGTAGCGGGGGATGTGGTTCTGATGAGGAGGTATTGCTAAATTAGGTAGGAAATTAGGGGGTGGGGCTTATGACATCATAAGGGGAAAGCAATCTGACTTTTTCTAATGGTTCAGAAGGTTACAGAAGGAGGTTTTCAGAAATGTCGAGGTGGAGATTCTAGCCACACCGGGGACCCATATTTAGGTTTGAAAAAACATGAAAAAGCGTATTTTGAATAATAGATGACGTTAATACCATTTCAGTTACTCGTTACTAGTGACACATTTTCACAATGCCACAGTAATATACTGTATATTTTATGTTGATATGGTCACCTGTACCTGCTCATCAAACACTATGTGGAAAGGGAAAGCATGGCAGAAGGTCTTCAGATCAATGTTAAGGGCTGTGGGGTAAACTGGATGGAAACCGTTCAGCAGTTTGCCTGCAAAGAAAGACAAGGATAGAGTTTGTAACAATTCAATTAAAGACACTACAGGTGCAAGGATGTGGCACCTGTTAGCGGTCCTACACTGCTGGTGTCTCCAAACCACTAGCTTCAACCTATTGCTCTAAGATTTGTATTTTTAGGGGTGTCTACTGTACCTTTCCCAAGATGAACCAGTCCCCTGATACTGGATATTTTCTGATGAATGGGCTGAGGACACAGAGAGTATTTTATTTATGTGGTTTAATTTGTGCACAGGGGCTCTTGGCCTCTTTGGTTTTGCTTCAATAATAGTTGCTTCAGATACAGCGCTTATAACACAGATCATTAATGTAACCTTTTTAGTCCATGTCACGGTATCATGTTGGGTTCTCGGTAAAGGCCCAGTTTTCCTGCTGACCACAGTGGTGTTAGCAGTGACGGCGGGCCACTGTGTAACTAGGAAAACCACATGCTCCTTCTTCCCAGTTCTCTCCAGCTCCTCCAGCTGGCTGACAATCTCCATGGTTATCTCACTGTTGAAAAAATCGTTTGCAACAGCTCCAATGATACCTGTGAAGGAGATTGATGACACCTTGTCTGTACACTCACAGTACAATGCATTGCTATACAAGTCAATGTGAATGATCAGATGATAGCGGAAACATTAGAGAAAAACAAGAGGACATAAAAACAAGAAGAAGCAGCCTCCATCATTAGACCTCCTTGTTATCCAGGTTCAATACAACAAGAAACAACATGTTCTCTACAGGCTGTGAGTAAACAAAGCTTGCTTTCTTAACCTTGACACACTGGTAACCTCCTTTATGAGAGCTAAATAAAAAGCCTGGCACTACCCTGCTTGGCTGATCTAAGAACCGTCATTGTTGTTGTGTATTTCTTCCTGTAATTGGTCCAGCCCCCACAATCAGTCTGTCACTGGCTACTTCTCCTATTGGGGAACCCAGGTATGGGCATCGGGCAGCACATTGCAGAGTGTGATTTGGGTGATTTGGAGCGACGTTTTCGGGAATCTAGAGAGAGCATAATAAGCAGATAATCGGTGTGCACACGATATTAGGGTAGAGATGGGTTTGTGAGCTGGTATTTGTTATCTGATCACAAAGGCTAGTACACTCTAATTAACACTTCGCATCTCTGGAGCAGAAAGCGGTGGAAGTAAACAATGGGGAACACGAAAAAGGGTTTGTTGTTTTCACACATGCACCATCCCAAGGCTCTTATGCACACTCAAACAATCAAGGCATGTCTGCCTACACACATAAGCAATCGCAAAGACACATAAACGTTTATAATTTTTTTAAATCAACATGAGTAGATTTTGGAACTGCAAAAAATACTTTGTCAACCACTAAATGCTGTAATTGAATGGTGAAGGTTCTGCCATATTGCTTCCTTTGTTAAGGGAGGTAATTGATCACCCTCAACTGTAAAACTATGATGTTCTGCATACTTTCACTTATTACCAGTAACAATGTGGCAGAGTCCTCTCCGGTCGGAGTAATAGTGGAGAAGCATGGTACCATCAGGGTTCCTCTCCACCCGAAATGATGGTGCATTCATTTCCTGCAGGAACCAAACAATGACTCGTTAATAAAAAAAGAAAATCTTCCTTAAATGAGTCTTAAAAAGGGAATACGCGAATAGACATGGGAGCTGGCTTGGCACCTTGTATGACAGGGATAGATAGCTATGAAGTGCATCCAGATTCTCAATGAATTCATATAGATTTCCTCCCAAGGTCCGCAGCATGTGATCGTAGCCCGAGCGTTGGCAAAATTCGAAGAAATATTCTCCAAACTGCCTCAACACAACCTCTGGCTTCACTCCTGCAAAATATTGATAATAATAATAAAAATAGAACAATTAATGGATAATTAAGAAACTTATCTTTCTCTTTTTTTTTTAAAGTGAAACATGAACAAGCTTTGTAAATAATTTACCCAGGAGCTTGCAGGCTTCTGCTACCAACTTCATGGTAATCTCATCGTTATAGACTTCATGTGTGAGGAAAGTATCCTGCACTCCAGCTTCATCCCTGTACATGATGATGGGAAGACGGTGGTTTTATTGTTTTGGGGGTTAGGATGAAAACTGAATAGGAAATGATGATAAAAAAATATCTAAAAGTTGTTCTTCATTTATCAGCTCCACAAAGTAATCAGCAGGGATTTATTTTAGTAGTCTACGCTATGCCTCGTAATAGGACATAGAAATGTATGTTTAGCCTACCTGAGTTTGACCCATGTCTCCTCGCCAAACTTTTCAACTACCAGCGATCTCAAACAGGTGTTGATAAATCCATACTGTCGATGACAAATGCGTTCATAAAAAGCTTTATAGAACAAGATTGTAGGTATTGGGTGACCAAAAGAAAATACGTTTTGTAAAAAGCATACCATATCTTTGGCAAGTTTAACGCACCGTTCGTCCAAGAGCCACTTCTCCCTCTCTTCAGAGTAGATATCCTCCTAGTCACATCACTCCCTCCGCCTTATGTGAAGTCACACACCCTGGACGATGCTCCCAAGACCGGTATGGATACTGTCAACGGTGATGCACGAGGAGCTGCCCAGTCCGACTGGTGCTGAAACAGCGATCAGCCCTACGAGTATTTCACATCCTTAATTAGGCCTATGTATAGGCATAATAAGGTTAAATACCCCGCTACTTAAATACAAATAATGCGTTATTCAGTGGCACAGATGCTTTGATTTGGATTGTTTTATACATATTGCTCTACCAGCTGTTTGTCCGTAGATTGTTGAGCATATTTCCAATATCTATTATAGGCTGCTGTAAGGTAGGTTACCATTTATTTTCAATCGCGGGTGAATTTGAATATGTATTGGTAACTTGATATACGGAGAGCCCACAGGGACAGTTTTTACAATTTACAAACCTTTTGGAACCGCAATACAGGGCTCATACACCTTTAACCTTCCTCTCGTGTTAGGGTCGCCACCGACCCGTTTTGGATTTCAAATGCATAAAAGAACCACTTACATTTTGTTTATTGCATCAAGATTTCTTGACTTTGTCAGGAACCTCTATTTCAAAAAAAATAAAAAAAAATAAAAATTCACTTAATTATAAAATGCTCTGGTGGAAATTACAACACTTGTGGTGTTAGGGTCGTTTTCGACCCGGTTATAGAATAAGATGTAAAAAACAATTACTAGAGCCAAAACTGAAATCATAAGTGCACTGTCAGCCAACACAATGACAGTCAGCTCCTCTCCCAATCATGTGAGCTCTGGGGAGGTTCTCATTTTGACTTTTTTTGCCTTATACCTGCATAAAAGCGAAACAAAGAGACGGGCATATCCAGACATGTGAGGTCAATTCAATATAGAGTTGGTGACTTGCAGAGTGCACATCTCCTATTTGCAGTATTCAAAAATGAGGAGATATACAGTGAGCCAAGTTCTGGATCATGTTTTTGGTGAAAATGGCCACCTGATTCTAAAAATAAGAGGTGTCAGGTCTGCCGAAGCACTAAGGACAGAAAGATAAAAGTATTGTGCTTTACCTGCAAGAAATATCTCTGCAAAGAACACTAAAAGTGTTGCTCTTTGCCACACATCTGAACATACAACTAAACATATGCACACAGAGACTTTTACTCTGTTTTTTTACTAGTTTTGGAACTAGTAATTGATTTCGATTGGTTTGATTTGTTGTTGTTTATTTGACCTTACAAATCTATATTTTGTGTTGTGACTTGTTCTGGTTTTCATTGTGTTTGTATAATGCTGAAATAAAAGTTTTTTTTGCTGTTTTCTGAAATAAATATATATGGTTCGTAATTGACCAGTAACACCATAGATGTTAAAAAGGTCAATAATATTAATATGAAAAAATTAATAAAACAAATTTTGTTAAGAAATGTGTTCTCATACCCCTCAGTAATAATCAGGTAACACAACAACCAAATATTTATTTATATGATTCTCTTGAGGTTAATTTTACAATTTTTTTAATTGAAATTGAGGTGCATACTGACTAAAAAAAGGCCCAGCCTCCTCCACCAAAAATATTAAAAACAATATTTTCATGGATAAGGGATCCTAACAATGTAACCAAGAGATGAGAAACAAAAAAGATGATAGATAAATGTTTTTAGTGTTTTTTACAGCTGATTTCAGACACGGGTCGAAACCGACCCGCTAACACCATGGATGGTAGCAGGAAGTTAACACAGGAGGAAGGTTAAATTAAAACGTGTTATCGTGTGGTTCAACATCTCTAGGATAATTCATTTGTAGGATATATTTCATTTCATAATACAATATGTTTTCTAGAAAAAATAATGCTAAAAGGCCTACTTATGTAGCTTTCTTCACATTCATTAGGTATGGTATAAGAACGTATTAAAAAGAACCATATAACAGCAGTTGAGATGCATAATTTCAGTGTTTTCCTTTCAGTTTACAGTGAATTCAATTTGTTTTCATTTTGGTAGCCTATACTGTATTTGTTACATTTAGGCTAAAACGATTAACACAAAGATTCTGGTAAAAAAAAGTTGCTTATAATTAGGTCTTTAGGTCCTTGTAATTCAATTCTGGTCTGATGATCTGGTCATAATGTGACCAGCATCAAAGGTGGATAAAACAAGTCTGTTAATGAGCTTGGTCGCAGGGTGGACCATTGCGATATCTCACTCAGAAATAAAACCAAGTAGGCCTACTGCATGCGTCTGTGTCAAGACTGGGCGTGAATGCACAAGTGAAGAGACAAAAATAAACGGTAGTCAAAAAACTGTAGTCATATGCAAACATAAATCCTATATTTCTCAGAGAAATACATTATCACTCAAAAATAGATTTTCCATATTTGACAAAAAAATATCAAAATCCACCTACAAATATTTGTAGTTACACATCATTTTAAGTAGTCTGATCACAACACACAGCCAGGTATGAAGAGTCTGCAATGACACACCAATAAGATTGAGTGATTTTAACCAAATAAAGCACATTTTTGTCCTTTTATGTATCTCAGCCCATCATAAAGCTTATCAAATTGCAGAAATGTGTATCAAACTATTTCATCACTGCGGTTTCATTAATGCTATATATTGATGCTGCACCCTCTTTATGAATGTTATTGAAATCTGTTACTATCAAGCAACCACTAAAAGGCAGGATTTAGCACCATGAGATTTTGGCTTCATTTAAATCCAGTTTCTGTCATTTGCTGTAAAACGAGCCTGTACACGAAAACCCAGAAGTTATTTTATCTTCACCTAAAACTACTACTAGCTGTAGTTTGGCCTGGCTGTGCGAGACTACAGACAGCTTAACCGTAATAATGAACTCTTATGCTCTCTTCTGGTAAAGATCTGAAACATCATGTTGATAAAACAAATGATGGGCTGACGTTTGAAAAAAAAAAATTGTCTCCAATTGTCTTTGGAAGGAATAAGTCACTCATCATTTAATTCAACAGGTTGAAAATGCACTTAAGGTGGACTATTAGTTGCACTGTATGTGTGGTTTTTGGATGTGTGCCATATTCTGTAATGTTTTTTTCAGTTTGTGTGTTGATGGTGAAGTAATAGCCGTAGGTTAGTCAATAGCACCAGCAGGCAGGATTAACCTATAACGTGTTGTGTCCATGGTCCTGGCCCTGGTGCTGTTTCAGGTCCGTAAGGAAGTCTGCAGAGCCCTCATGTCCCTCAGTAGGCTCAGGTTCCTCTGGCTTCGCTCTCCCGGTCTAAACTTGACTGCTCCGACAGACTGACCTCTAGTGGACACTGTTGGAGTCACCTTCACCTCTTTCCCACCGCTTCGCCTGGAACTAGCCTCTTTTCTTAACTTCTTTATCTGGAGGAGAGACAAAGTAAAAGGTCAATTGCATGAGTCGCTTAAAAATCTTACTTGTGCAATTTGGTGTTTTATTTATTTTTAGCTTGAGAACCCACCTGTGCTTTGTGTTTGTAGAGCTTGCTGATCTGCTCTGCTTTCCTCTCCATTTTCAGCAGCATCCTCTCCTGCTCCCTCTGAACTACTTTTCTTTGCTGTTCAGAAACACTGGCTGCCAGCTGCCTTGCTAACTCCTCCTGTTCCCTGCGACACACACACACATACAGACACACACACAAATACAGTTTAACGTTATCCTAAGTAGTTCACTCATATACAGCTCCGATGCGACTACACTCACACTCTCATGAGTCGGAGCTCTTCCTGCAGTGCTTGCAGCAGCTCCATTAGCTCCTCCCCGCTAGCAGATGAGGAAGAAGAGGAGCCGTCTGAATGCCCGCCGCTACCCGTCTCGTAGCTGTTGGTGGCGAGGACGCGTCTGTTACAGAGGTGTGGCTGGTGTCGCTTCAGCAGAGACAAAACCGATTGGACGTTCGCTCGCACTGAGTGGCTGCAGCCTGCTGACTGGAAGGGAGTAATAGGAGAGAGTCAGCGCGTAAGGGAATTCCCAGCATTAAGAACTACATTCTATTCCAATGCTGTATCCACAAATGCATCCATGGATGCTAATCATACTACCGTTCCAGCAACAAAAGGTACATCTCTGAGGCTCAGTCTGTAGTGCGGCTGTGAGTAGGATGACTGCTGTGGAGAAGATCTCTGGAAAGAGAAAAAACAACATAGACAATGGTAAGATCCAGTAAATTGGCTAGCAACTAAAGATTATCTGTTAATGTGTTTATTGTTGATATGCTCATTCAACCATCATTTTGTGGCCACAAGCAAAACAAAGGAGGAGAAAAAGAAAGCGTTCATATTAAAAAGGTGAGTATGTTTTTGGTAGGGAACTTCCTTTCACAAATGTACTAAAACTGTAGAGAAGCAGCTGTCGTCAAATGTACAAGGAGGGATTAAAAAATGTTCGGCACGCTGGAATAGAAATAAAACCTAAAGGCATTTACCTTTGAATTAGACTTCTTCTCTTTGGACTGGCTGCTGGACAGCCCTGGGGACACTGACTGCAACAGTCTCCTATTGGCCTCCAAACCTGTCTGTAGCTGAGGAGCACACACACAAAGAAAAAACGATGCATAACCTTGTGTAAAATTTCCACATTTAGTATGCCACAAGTATGTAAAAAAATAGAGTAATACAAATCAATCGTCACCTGATTGGCCTTATCCTGGACCAGCTTTCTCTGATGCTCCTCTTCCTGTAGTTTCATATCCAGCTCCCGAATCTTCATCTGAAATATTCAGACATAAAATTAATATTACTGTGAAATGTTATGTTTACTTGCAACACCCAGACTTATATCTCCTGAGATGATTTGAGGAACCTAGAACTAGATCAGGATTTTCTTTATGACCTTTTAGGACTTATCAATGTATACCCATGGCCCCTTGTAGCTTTGGGTCCTTTGTGTTTCATAGTTGTGAGCAGTTTAACAAGAGAATGATTGGCCTGAATATTTAAAAGTATTCAACATTTCAAAGCTATAAACATGCAAACATTTAAATGCATTAAAAAAATACATATCATTTGTATGGATTATATACATTTTCTTTTGTATTATTATTTATTTTTTTTAAGATATTTTTTGGGCATTTTTATGCTTTATTGATAGTGCACAGAGACAGAGGTGAAATGGGGCAGAGAGGGGAGTGACATGCAGAGAACGACCACGGGTGGGAATCAAACCCGGGTCTGCTGCTGGGCCCGGCCCGGGAGGGGGACGCCTTACCAACTGAGCTAAAGGTGACCCCTTCTTTTGTATTCTTACCCATTTAATTAACCTATGACTACCTCAAGATGAAATCCTGGGAACCCTTGTGGCAGTCCTGACCCCCAAATTGGGAACCACAACCCTCCATTTTTGGATAATGTACTTTACATCTTTTGGCTTTAAAGAAATTGCTATAATTTTTTTGTTTGCAGACAGTCAGAGGAATGTGTGTCATATGGTCTGCATAGAAATGTGCTTATTTGAACAGTAACAACTTTAACTGACATTTCACTGCGTCTTTGCGTTTACCTCAGCCTTGTTTTGCGTGCGCGTCAGCCTGAGATACTCCTGCTCCAGTCGCTCCAGCTTCTCCAACTGTGCACGCTCAGACACTGTGCCACACTGCTGATCAGCTGACATGGCTGTCTCCACGGAAACCTGAATGTGGAGAAAACTATTTAAACTGTCCTATAAATATACTTACTCACACATGAGAGGCCTTTACACAAAAAAATGCATTCGTGCACAAGTGTCAAAGGAGCGCTTGGTTAACCTGCTGTTTAAGCAGGCTGGTCTGGTCTGCCTTGGCATTGCGCAGCATCCGCCTCATATGATCCAGCTGTCGCTCCAGCTTCACACAGCGAGACTCTGCAGCAGCCAGGTGGGTGATCAACACTTAGCAGGAGAACAACGAGACACCATAAGACACATGAGAGAGATAAACAAGAACAATGATTAACTTTAGCTACAAAAGTTACCATATCTCATTCATACACCCACCTTGGTTGCAGTTGGACCGGCCGCTTATTGCTCTGTCCGTGTCCGTATGGTCATTTGAGATTCTCTGTGTGACTTTATCCCTTTGAGAGTGTGTGTGTGATGCGTCTTTCCCCATAGTGTGCAGACTGAGCTGTGCTTGTCCTTTCTCCAACTCCAGCCTCCTGATCTTCTCCTGGAGGTTCCTCAACCCAGATAGGATTGCTGCGCACACACACACACACGCACGCACGCACGCACGCACGCACGCACGCACGCACGCACACGCACACGCACACGCACACGCACACGCACACACACACACACACACACACACGCACGCACGCACGCGTGAGAGATTAGATACAAGAATGTGATGCATGTGGGGTTGATATACTGATAAATAGAAATGTATAAAATTATGATAACAGTCACGGTATATTAAGATTTTTAGGTTTGGACAAAATAATATAGGAACTTAGCGAGGATGAGGTGAAAGAATGATTGGATGTCACTGCAGCTGAGACATTCAAGTAGTCTGGCATCATATTACACATGCTGTAACCATGGAGCTCTGAGACACTACAATACCTCGCATGGAAACTTTTGTAGAGGGAAGACAAACATGCAGTAGGCTACACACCCACACAAAGACGCACAAATACATTTTACCTTTACTGCTTGTCTCTGGGAATGCCTTGCTGGGTGAGGAAGGGCGATAGGACTGATGATGTGTGCGTGTTTGAGGTGTGTGATGCACAAGTGTGCTGATGAAGGGACGTTGAGCAGGATACTCCGTGTAAGATGGGAGTGACATGCTGTCAGATACTACTCCCCTGGGTGCTGGTGGACAGAGCTCCTGCAGAAAGGGGGATAAATGTAATAGGCAACAGCCACAATATCTGGTGAATAGTGTAGGCTGCATTACATTTGCAACATTAATACAATGCCTCAGCAAAAGAGATTTTGTAGTATTGACATCGCAGCACAGGGAGTGAAATAAATATGAGCTAAAGCCTTTTTTCAAGCCATAGGTGAATTTAACGTTACACCATGATTTGTTTGTCTTAATAAAGTCAACTACAATTAATTGAATATTCTTTCTTGGTTTGCAGTATCAGCTGGTCTGACAACTGCTGCTAGGTAGTTATATAGTCTCGCAAACACAATGCCCGATAGAAACGGTATTAGCTACCAGCTTTTATTCTTCATTTTAAAACTAAATTGGGCAAAATAAACCAGAGCGAGCCATACCTTCTCGCTCGTAACATCAACAGCAGCAGCGGCGGCGGCTGTTTTCGACAGTCTTCATTGGAATACAGCCAACCCAGTCCACCTCGCTTTTGCTGAAAAAGGACGTTAAATGAGCTAAATATGCTAAAGATAGTATAAATTATAATTATAGCCAAAGCATTTAATGGAATAACGATTGCTATCTACATCTATCTTCCTACAGCTGACAGTGGTGGTATTGTGGGCTGTGAAGGGAAAACATCACTTGACAGAGTGTATGAGGGGTGGGAATGATTTTATCCCAGCTTCGCCCGTCGGGCGGTGCACACATTCACGTTTGGCAGACCGGTGCGTCTTTGTATATAAAATAAACGCATATTGCATGCTTACCGGAAATGTAGTTTTTCGCCAGCACAGACGCTGTAGTTTAGAACGGTGGACTCATAGAATACAACTACAATACCTCGAAGGCATCACTCAAGGGGCGGGGAGAGGGCACGCAAGACTTGCCGGGATTTTTTTATCGCAAAGTCGGTAGTTCTGGGACTTCAGAGGAGGTGGGTCAAAGCAATGTTTTTTCTTCCACGTTGTAACCTGTAGCATACACAACAAACCGTAGTCTAGCATGTGCATACTAATTGCACGTAATAAACCCAATTAATAGGTTTATCGTGTCAATTGTCACTTTTTCTGCATCGATATGTTTCTAGCACAAGTGAAAGCTAACTCGCCATCCATGCAGTTACTGAACACTTCAGTTACATGTTGCTGACTGCTAGCTACCACTTCACTAATATACATATTTCTACATTGCCATTGCATTATTAATAAGCTAGAAGCTATCACACAGTAAAACGCAATGATTTAGATTGTGTCGTAAATTGTATTATAAGCACGGTGACCCTGCTATTATAAATATGGTAATTAATCAATACTGGTTTAACGTAATATGCTGTGTCACGTGGTTTTCCTACAAGTTAGTAGGCTACATATTTGGGTTAGATACCCTTTGATATTTTTTTAGCATCTACAATCCTATTTCAGAATCTCTGTTTTCAACTTGATGTTCATTTCGGAATGTATTTTTTGCAGGGAAGCATTTTACCTGCCTCTCAGGAGTGAAAGGATCCCCATTTACCTCCATCATCATGACCTCAGAGAACACCTTGTGAGTTTGTTTAAAAAATGGAATCCAACCAAATATATAATGATTTTGCTTATTGTGTATTAAGAGATCTCCCAATGATTTATGCATAACGTACACATCTAACCACTGTACAATTATATCTGGACCCAAAACTCCGTAAGTGAACAGTATTTCTTATGACAGTGTTGTGTGCGTGTTTATTTATTTTTGTAGGGATGATGAGGATACCTTCAAGATCCTGATTGCTACAGACATTCACCTCGGTTTCATGGAGAAAGATGCCATCCGCTGCAATGACTCCTTTAACACACTAGATGAGATCCTGAAATGTGCAAAGACCAATCAGGTGCGTGTAAGGTGACTGATGTGTATTAGTATGAGGTCAAGGTTGGAATTCACTTAACAGTAAATTCATGTTTATACCATCTCATCCATTACCATCTCAAAGTCTACCTTTTGTCAATGTCCACTGCATTTATTTTTTGCTCATTTGTTGGCTTGCAGGTGGATTTCATCCTGCTGGGCGGCGATTTGTTCCATGAGAACAAGCCGTCACGCCGATGCCTCCACAGCAGTATCTCTATGCTGAGACAGTACTGCATGGGAGACACGCCCATACAGTTTAACATCATCAGTGACCAGAAAGTCAACTTCAACACTACCAAGTCAGTTCCTCTTGTGTTTGTGTGGTTGTCGTAGTAGCAAAACGTTGTCTGCTGCCTGTTAAATGAGTGTCATATTGAAGTTGTTCTATACATGTCCATGTGTTGTAGCTTCCCCTGGGTTAACTATCAGGACGAAAACCTCAACATCTCCATTCCCGTCTTCAGCATTCACGGTAACCATGACGACCCAACTGGGGTGAGTTGTTGCTCCCTGCATAAAAGAAAAAATATATAAAGACACAATATTGCAGGCACGTGCATTTGTGTGTGTCTGTTTGAGTTTGGTCCTGTATATTTGTTTGTCTTAATGTCAACGTTATTTCTTCCCTCAAGGCTGAAGGTTTGTGTGCGATTGATCTGCTCAGTGCCTCCGGTCTTGTCAATCACTTTGGTCACTCCAACTCAGTGGAGAGGATAGAGATAAGTCCCGTCCTGCTGCAGAAAGGCAGCACCAAGTTAGCAATGTATGGTCTGGGTAAGTCTGTGCGAGTTGTTGTGCTTTGTCTGCATTCTTCTTGGATTACTAAAAATAGGAATCGTTATGTCAGTCAAAAAAATGTGTTTGTCTGTGTGTGTGTGTGTGTGTGTGTGTGTGTGTGTGTGTGTTTGTGTGTAGGCTCAATCCCAGATGAGCGCCTGCACAGGATGTTTGTCAACAAACAGGTTACTATGCTTCGGCCCAAAGAAGACCAAGACGAATGGTTTAACCTCTTCGCCATCCACCAGAACAGGTGTGTGTGTAGTCTCACTGGTTAGGAAGGTAGCGCTGCACATTATTGACATACAATAGCACCAAAAGTAAAAATACTAGTGTCATAGAAAAACTTTTATTAAGTCATATTGTATGTAGCTAAGCTAAGCCCTTTGACAGAAGGTGGCTAATAGGATTGCATGTTCCCCATGCTTTTGGAATAATACATTACATCTTTACTGCATTACCTCACAAAATCAGGCATAGTTTGTCATTTTCTTTTGTTATAAAAAGCTACATTTTCCAGTGACACTATACACCCTATTTGTTCAACTGTACTTTGGGTCTGTTTTTTTCTTTCTAGGAGTAAGCATGGACCCACAAACTACATTCCTGAGCAGTTCCTGGATGAATTTATTGACTTGGTGGTGTGGGGTCACGAGCACGAGTGTTTAATAGCACCGACCAGGAATGAACAGCAGCTCTTCTACGTGACACAGCCCGGCAGCTCTATAGCCACCTCCCTGTCTCCTGGAGAAGCAGCTAAGAAGTATGAATAAATAAATATATACACACACAAATAATTGGTAAGTGAACCTTGAAGAAGCCAAACCACTGTGTTTGTGTGTGTGTCTAGGCACGTAGGGCTGCTGAGGGTGAAAGGACGTAAGATGAACATGCAGAAGATCCCACTAACGACAGTGCGTCAGTTCTTCATCCAGGATGTGGTGCTGGAAGACTACCAAGACCAGTTTACACCCGACACACCACAGGTTGCAAAGAAGGTGGAGAACTTGTGCTATGCAAAGGTAACCCTCTAAAAGTCAACAACACACCCAAAGAGACAATCTTACATCGATTGCTCAGTGATTTTTACCCTTCATGCCCCTCAACTGCCACCTTATGCCTTCCTCTCCTCTTTGCATTTTTTCTTTAGGTCACAGAGATGTTGGAAGAAGCTGAGAGAGAGAGAATCGGATGTCCGCACGCCCCAGAAAAACCTCTTATACGCCTGAGGGTAAAGGCTGTTACATACTCCGCGAGAAGAAAGAACAAAGTTCTCGGTGACAGAGCTGCGAGAAGAAAATTACGTCATTGTCTTCTCTCAGCTCTTGTTTAGCTGTTCTCGCAGCTTGTTCTCGACACATCGTCCGGGCCGAACTTTCTTCTCGCAGCTTGTCCGAGAACTATTGTGTGATTGGTCAGTCTGAAGTCAATGAGGAAAGCGAAGTGAAATCAGCTGGCGCTACTGAGTCAATTACCATGGTAACAATGCGCCGCGGTGAGGAGTTCGGCAGTTGAGTTCTGGTGAAGTATGTAATGTCAGACCAGAAAGAACTTCTCGCAGCTCTGCCACGAGAACTTTGTTCTTAATTCTCGCGGAGTATGTAACAGCCTTAAGATAGACAAAATTGCAGCATGTGCTTCACAGCTTCACACCTTCACACCCATGCTACATTCAAATTCTCCCTGTTCTTTGGCTTCCACAGGTGGACTACAGTGGAGGCTTTGAGACGTTTAACGTCTCCCGCTTCAGTCAAAAGTTTGTGGACCGTGTAGCCAACCCCAAAGACATTATTCACTTTCTCAGATGCCGTGTGGCAAAGGACGACATCAAAGGTCAGACACCGACTAAATACATTGCTATGGAGCTACAGTTCACACCATAGATTGATACATTTGAACGTGTTCAAATCTTTGTGCTTTTAAGACGAGGCCAATGTTGACTACAGCAAACTGGTAAAAAACGCTGCAATTGAGGGGCTGAGAGTGGAGGACCTGGTTAAACAGTACTTTGGAGCCGCTGAACAGGTGCCGTACCGGACAGATTTTAAATTCACATACCTACAGGGCATCACAATAAGACATCTTTTCATATACTGTTTCTACTCTTGTGTTCTTGTGTTTGCATATCGTCACAGAACGTGCAGCTGTCCCTTCTGACCGAGCAGGGCATGGGCAAGGCCATTCAAGAGTTTGTAGACAAAGATGAGAAGGACGCCATTGAGGAGCTGATCAATTACCAGTTAGAAAAGACACAGCGCCACCTCCAGGCCAGAGGAGTCACCACAGAGCAGGATATAGACACAGAGGTAAGCGTTTCGGGGTCACGCATAGGATGCAGGGCTGATTAGGTCAATATTGTACAGCATTATAAAAGTAAATTTTTATTAATTAAATTTTTCAATTTTTTTTTATTTAATTTTTATTTATTTATTTATTTTACAATTTTTGCAGATCCAGCGATTCAGAGACTCCAAAAAGAACACAACTGAGGAAGAGAATGAAATCAAAGAAGTAAGTAATAAGACATAAGCGTGAAATGTTTTGTTGTTTTGTGTTGTGTTGTTGTGTCTCAACTGCCTCTTGTCTTTCTCAGGCTATCAGCAGAGCCAAAGCTCACCGATTGGAGCGTGGCGAGGAGCCTGGAGGCCTCGATTTAGCCGACGACCTTGGCGATGTCGCAATGGACTCCGACGAAGGCCCAGCCCCATTCTCTCCACCCACGCGGGGCAGAGGGCGAGGAAGCAGGGGCCGGGGTGCTCGTGGGAGGGGGAGAGGTGGGCTATTGCGTTATCTTTCAGAGAGATGGTTAATAAATGTTCAATAGGTTTACCCAAGAAGTCTCAGCTAGGGATGAGGCGATGACTCAAAGCAACGACTGCATCACTGAGTGCCTAAGTAAGCAGGTCACACAAAACATGCCCAGACAGACAGTGACTGCCTGCCAGACTGTTATGAAAGGGAGATGCAGAAATGTGTACAATTACCAATGCTAACGCTCTGCGTACACTCTGGTTAACTGCAAAGGGAATAAGATACCTTTGTTAATCAGAATGGACATCTATAGTGGATAACCTAGGCCAACAGTGAATGTTATTTATTTATTAATTTTATAAAATCTTTTCAGGTTTTTGTTTGCAGAAAAGTTGTACACGAGAAAACTGGTTAGTCGAAGACCTGAAAGTGCTTTTGGTAGTTGGAGTAATCTTTCGGACTGTGAAAAGCCAGATTAGGGTCCAATTACATGTAATGCAGCAAAACAAGGGACTGCCTATAATGATGTCGTGGATTGCACCATAAACCCGCCCTGAACTGTCCCTCTGTCTACCCAGGTGCGACTGCATCTGAACCAAAGCCAGCTGTTCGGGGACGCGCCCAGAAAACTCCAGTAGCAACCCAAAGCAGGAGCATAATGCAAGGTAGGACACAGACACACACATACTCATTCTGTATACAACACTAATATTCCAGACGAAGGCAACACAGAAATGTACTTTTATTTGATCAGTGTATCTCTTTACCACCATCTTTCAGTTCCTTCCTTTCCTTCACCTTGATTCTTCCTTCCCTCCTCTTTATATGTTTTTTCATCAGCATTTCAAGCCTCACCTCAGAGACCATCTCGGACTGGATCCTCCAAATCTTACGCAGATGAGGAAGTAAGTTAAATGAGGACACGTACAGTAAACACACACACCTCAATATGTCTGTGTTGTCTATGTCTCATCTTTATCCATTTTCTAGATGACCATTGATGACTCAGATGAAGATATACCTGTAATGAAAGCTACCCGACCTCCTCCAAAGTATGTTTTTGTTTCAGGTTTACAGTGTGATAAAAATAAAATAAAATAAATGGGTATCAATACTGTGCATAGTGTATGTATGTATACATACACAAACTATGTTTTCTTTCACACCCACGAAAATACCAGCCATATATCTTATACAACTATGTTTCTTTTGTTGTTGTTCTTTATCTGCATCTTTCTCTTTCCTACTATAGACCAGCATCATCGTCATCATCCTTCACTAAGTACAGCTCACAGAGCCAGAGCCAATCATCTAGAGGAGTCGCATTTGATGACAGTGATGACGAGGAGGTAAACTGAGATCACTGAAAATTGTAAAGCATGTATCTAGATTGCTGGTGAAAAGGGACTTGACCTGCAAAGTGAGATGACCAAGTAACCATATAGATTGCTTGGAATTTAAAAAGGATCTTAATTCCAGATCTCTTTTAGTGTTACATTTCTAACAAAAATATATTTATATGTGCCTTAAAAAAAACTGAACTTAACAGTATTTGATCATTTTAACTTTTCGGTTTTCCCATGCTAACATTTTAATCCATTGTCCATCTCCCTTTTTTCATGATACAGGATAACCCCTTTAAAGGCTCCAGCCGTCGTTCACGGAAATAACCACAAGTGCATCTGTTAACACTTGTTGTGGATTTTCCCAAACAATAACTATAAATGCAAATTATCAAGTAAGCTGCTGCAGTGTTGATTTGAAGGACTCCAGAGTGCATGTTTCAGTTCGCTAAGCACTAATTTTTTGTAATTGTTGACTATCCAATCAATCTGTTTCGGTGAAAGGCTATGCTAAAATATATAGTGAGGGAAAGGTGGAGTTTGCCATCAGACAAGATTTCCTGTTATGTAGTCCAAACCAAATTGACTACCACCACCTGAATTTACCAACTGGTGGAGCACATCTGCATCTGTAAATTAACATTGATTAATGTTGGGATCTCTGTAGTTTTCTGATATTCAGGGAATAATAAACATGTTGGATTTTCATACACGTCAGCTGTCCGTCTGTTCATTTTCTGTCATTTTGCCCTGGGTTTCTCTCTCAAAGCTTGTGGCTGCAAAGTCAAAGCTGTAGCTTTGTGTTGACTTAATGCAACAGTGTCAGAAGTGAAGGTTAGATGACAAAAAGAGTTTTCAGACTAATACATTGTCAAATGTGGGAAAAACTAACTAGAAATGTCATCCTGCTAAGGTGGCAGTTAAAAGGTGGAAAATACTAACATAAGCAATTACATTTACCCAGCATAGGGGGGCAGTATAATAAAATCCAAGGCATTGGGTGGTGATGGTGGAACAATAATTCGAGTCAAAAACCTTCACTCTGTATTACATTAATCAAAATGAGGACCATGTCGAGATTCAGCATAGCGAAGCAGACTAAAATATGTATTTTTTTAAATCCATCGATCTTATTTATTATTTAACTTTCTTGCACGATACCTTGTTTTATGACACTGATTGCATATGGATTTTAGAAGCAAATTCTCATTTGCATCATCTTTAGTTCGGAGATAATATAACCATTTGCATCTGTTATATACCCCGTCTTCACTTTAGTTATTTCCTGGTTGGACTAGACTAGGGTTTGTGCGTGGGAGGAGAAAGACAGTGAATGAAACAAGGAGAGATCCGGTTTCCAGGACATACAATCGCAAATCATATCAAGTCAGTTTTGTAACAAATCCAATTGTCAAGTTAAAGAAAAATGTCTTTATTACACTAAAAACATATATACAAATATATAAAATCTACCTTATTTACAGTCAAATGGTATCAGTCACAGTGGCACTTATGTAGGCAAACCTTGAAAATGCTAGTATATTATACAATTTGGAATCCATTATCTTTGAATGAACTAGCATTAAAGTATTTGCGTCCGTCTCTATAGACCAGATTACAACAAAAAAAACCTTAAAAAAATTACAGGTTGATGTATTATTTACCTGTCCTACAAATGGAACGATTACTTTACAAGGATGGTTTGTTTGTTCTTAAAGTGCACACATTTTACAAAATATTTGTAGGAATTAAAATGTACATCCTTGTAGCAGTGAAGACACAGTGACCACCACTTTCTGTAATATTCTGAACATAGGGCCAGTATTCTGAAGGCACACTGGAGATGACACTTTGAAAGTCAAACGCAGAGGCACTCTGAACACATTAGTGTGATTTGAATTTTAGTATTGAGTGCTTTCTTTCATCTGCACAGACAGTAAGATCAAGTCACTCACTTTCCACTTAAAGTGCTTAGTGTAAATTAATACGTTGCACTAATCAAGCATGCCATCTGTGCTGTAGAAAAGGTGCATTTTCACTTTCTATGGATCAGCACCATTTATGTATCAAACTCCTGGACTTGACATCACTTTTACAATAGTGATGATATTAACCTGAGGCTCAACACTGACTCCTGCTGGCATTAGTATATCACAGGGTTCTCCTGTCTCTTAACTTTCTTCACAATAACAGTTAACCATTATGAACCCTCATCATATCACATTGCAAACATGCAACCCTAGCACGCCACATGTCTGAGGTCTGCCAGTCTGGTTGGATAACAAGTTTTTACATTTATTGTATAGTGCTCATGTGAATGCTTTTGATCAAAAATAAAATTTCCATTTAAATTTGGTCAGCATTGTAAATGCTCAAAACATCCCCGACTGGCAAGCGACAGATAACATAAATATACTTGTCCCCTGAGATAGAACCTAAAATGACACAAATAAAACCTGAAATAAGTTTGTATGAAAAGTGTGTGTGTGTGTTTGTGAAGTGTTTTGCATATGGCCGTTATTAAACAGTTCATCTGTGTTGCTGCTGACAGCGATCTTTCACTTCCTCTTTCTTCCCTCCTGTGTCCAATTGTCTGTCAAAGGTCCGTTTGGCTAGAGGCTGCTCCTCACGATGGAGGACCTCAGAGGTTTTTCTGCAGGGACAACGTAACAATTCTTAGAGGCAGGCTTATTGCTTTTAGTCTATGTTAGTAGTGTTTCGACACTGCTGAACTGAGCAAACCCTTCAAGGCATACCGTGTGACATACTTGAAAGCTACGGAAGAACCCTGGAAAGTGGATCTTACCAGCAAAGAAACTTAGAATTAACCATACACTGTACCTCGATGACTGTATAAATCCAGTTTTGGAGCTCTTCAATGTTGCTGTAGACACCTGGCTTCCCGGCCCGGGCACAGCCGACGCCCCAGCTCACCACTCCAACCAGATTCCACCGAGAGGAGGAGAAGTACACCAAAGGACCC
The DNA here is from genome assembly GCF_949987685.1 of Ammodytes marinus. Taxonomy (NCBI): domain Eukaryota; kingdom Metazoa; phylum Chordata; class Actinopteri; order Uranoscopiformes; family Ammodytidae; genus Ammodytes; species Ammodytes marinus. Next base: position 23,038,749 of record NC_137232.1, on the reverse strand, counting down.
CCGCTGTCCCCCTGGGATTCAAAACAGCACATTAACATCTCTTTAACATTTTAAAAACCAGACCATTTGCCAGTAGCAGTATAACTTCAAATGCATCCAATTAAAAAAAAAAAAAAAAAGGTAATATCAAGGTATATCAAGTGTTATTGTTTTTTAATCGATAGATAGTAACTTGAATATGTGCTTGGTTACCTGGCAGGCATCCACTTTCCCCTCCAAAAAACCAGCACATATCATCCTTTGGGTTATGGAACTACCATACATGGCTGTGCTGGAGCACTTAGCCCGGTCTATCAGAGGAATGGAGGCCTTCTGAAGATTAGGCGAGACCTTACCTGAAAGGCAGAACAGGGATGCAACATTTGAGTTACAGTGGAGGACTTCAAATACGTTGTCTTTACTTGTTCACAAGGTGGCATTTAATGATGATGATGATGATGAGAGGTAGTGTGTATGTTTCTAACCGCTTTCCTCCAGGTATCCCCAGCCGGTCACAGTCATGGAGGCTTGGGCAGGAAGGTCAAAGGCTTTAGGAGGCAGACAGGCCGGCTTGCGGCCCTCTGAAAGACACGGACAGTGTATTTGTTAGGGAAACTTAAGCCTTTACAGTTCTTATTATTTGCTTTTGTCATAGCTTTATCCGTTTTGTAGTGATGACAGTGGCTGGATCAATAGAGAAAACCTTGCCGCTTAAGATACACACACACACACCACTAGAAGGCAGTAGAGTAAAACCTATGGAATGTGCTGCATGTCCTTACTTTACCTTATAGGGACTGTTAAGGTTTAAATGATTTACTTAAGGGTCAGTTAACCTACATGGTAGTAAATATACACATCGGTAAGACGCAGTGATTTATGTTGGTGTGGTTTCATGGGTATTAAATTAAACCCTTACCTCCCACTGTGATCGGGCTGCTGAGTCTAATCATAGCTATGTCATAGTCGTTTCGTGCTGGGTCGTATCTTCCATTCTTTATGATCCTGTCCACATAGGAACCTCCCAGTGTGCCCATGTATGTCCGGCCCGACACCACTCTCCAGCGACCCAGGTCCTTTTTAGTGCTGCAAGGCCCGAAAGAAGAGTTTATAAGATGATACAATGGATGTTAAGCCCCAATGGTAATTCAGTGAAAACTGTACTGACCCAGAAAAGCAGTGTGCGGCAGTGACTACCCAACGCGGTGACACCAGTGTGCCTCCGCATGTATGCTGGCCTCCCTGCTGCAGGCTAACCTGCCAAGGCCAGTCCTCAATCAAAGCATCCGTACCCCCGACAATTCGGTCCCCTTTGCCAACGTCTCCACAGTCTGATAGAAAAAGTGACCTTGTTATTTCATATGATAATTTTCTTTTCTGATTCATCCATCTAGAGCAGGGGTGTCCAAACTTTTTTCACTGAGGGCCACATACAGAAAAATCTACGAAGGGCCGGGCCACTTTGCAAAAATAACACATTTATCAGGACATGTAGCTGTTCTGATGTTTAGTTTCATAGTGTCTTTGTAAATTGTAATCCTTCTTCATGGCAACACTTTCCTTGCACATTAAACAGACACATTTCTCCTCTTGTTTATATGCCAATGATACACCCAGTGTTTTCTGCCTTTGCGTCCAATGTCCAGCAGGGTGAAAATAGTATCCAGCCGAGGTACCGACCCTCGTAGGAGGGTCCGGGGGTATGCCCCCCCGGGAGATTTTTTAAAGTTTTTAAAGTGAAATGCATGAATCTGGTGCACTTTGAGAGGGAAATTAAGAGGCTAAATCTGAAGAATTTTGTATGAAAAAAATGGAGACACTGTGTCAGATGAATTAGAAGCTATTGGAGAAGGACACATAGATTTTCCATATTAATATTAATTTAAAATATTATGCAGGGTCCTCTGGGATGGGCTTGGTGCTCTTTTTCTTTTATGGGACATATTTCTCTGTAATATAATGAGTGCATTTAAATTATTTAAAAATTAAAAGCACCATATTACATTATATTTTTAAAATGTGCCACGGGCCAATCAATCAGTGTTTGACACCCCTGCACTAGTGGGTTACTAAGAAATGCAAAAAAAAAAAAAATATATATATATATTTTTTTTAAAAGGGCCATATTACATTATATTTTTAAAATCGGCCGCGGGCCAATAAAAAGCGGGCCGCGGGCCGCAGTTGGCCCGCGGGCCGTAGTTTGGACACCCCTGATCTAGAGCCTTCTATGTTCATGATGCCGAGTAAGAGTTTTGCTTCCGGCTTACTGCAGACAAGTATGGGCCTGTTATGTGTGATACACAACCATGTCATCTTCCACCCACCACATTTGAGCCTCAATTTTCCTTGTTCATTAACTTGCATAATGTTAGTGACGGGGGTTGCGTTTCTAAAAAATAAAAAAACTCACCTGAACAGGACAAAGATACCACAGATTCGGCTCTGCACACCGATCTGTGGGGGAGGGGGAATAAAATGGCACTTGTTAAATATTAAGAGATATGCATGTTCCACAAAAGGCCACGCAAGTAGACAAACAAACTAAATGCACAATGTTGACCCCATGCTGAACTTAACGCCCTACTTTAGCACTGCTCTGTTGACTTTCACAGGGAATACGGGGGAACAAACACTCTGGAAAGTTTTTTGTCTTTTTAGGAACAGAAACAGAGAACAGTACACAGTTTTGTGTGTACAAGAGGCAGGGACAGCAGAAAGCAAGAGGTTGAATCTGATACAGAAAGAGAGAACACAAGTGGAGATCATTCTAGCAAAAAAAAGGACATGGGAAAGAGGATGTGTAAAATGTACTTTCTTTTTTGAAATACAGTAGCTATTTATTAGTACACAGGGGAATCTGCTTTCTGTCAACAGCTGTGTCTTTTTCAGGCCTTGACATTAAACTAAAATTAAAACTAAAATAAAAAAGTTAAATATTTGATGAGCATTTTGTGCCTTCCTCACCGGTCAATGGTAGCCAGATGTATGGGTGTGTTCGCAGTCCCTGGCCTAACCGCTGTGAATGGTCCAATTTTCAGGGAAGATGTTAAAGAGTCCACTGGGACATGGGTATTGCTGGGTTTGCTGTTAAGACAGAAAGACGTGGTGGTGGTTAGGGGATGTACAGACTTGATTTCAAATAGCCAATTGATATAAATATGAAACAAAATCCAAATGCTTGATGTAATCGCATTAATATTCATTCTTGGTGTGGGTGTAAACTCACTTTGTGTATCCAAGCTGCCTACATGCCGTCTGCGTGTGCTGCTGGGTCCACGAGTCACTACACACACTCCGCCAACCTGCGGCTCGACTGTACACCTGCAGGACTTGCCGATTCGACATGAGACGCACTGATGGTGGATAAGATAAGGGGAGTAATTTCTTACAAGCTTTATTGTTGTGTCTGACTGTGATGACAAAGCAACAAAGCGTCCGTTTGCTTTACCTGGAAAGGTAGTGTTGTCCATAAAGTTTGACACGCAAGTAAGTTCGTCCTCTCCACCAGAACAGTCATTTTTCCCGTCACAGGCTTTTTCTATCGCTATAAACTTCACGGAACTCTTGCAGAAGAAGTATTTAGTGTCGATCAGCTTCTTGACTGTAAGGAAAAGCAGTGGCACATTGGAAGAGAAGTGTCATGAATTGAATGAACCGTTGCATGAGATGGTCTCTGTGCAGATGGAAATATGATACCATCCTATGTACATTACATATGTCCTTGGAAGAAATCTTACTGAAGTATCCTGCAGTGGCCAGTATACCAAGCAAAACCAAAACTGTCAGGAGAGTCAGCAACACTCGCTTTGTTTTCGACGCCTTGTCTTTCTGAGTCTTTGGAGCCGACATGGGCCTTCTGTGGCGGCCTGGCCGTGGAATAACTGGTAATGGGAGGGAGAGAAAAAAAGACAGAAACGGAGAGAGAAACAAAGAATGATAGAAAAGGGAGATGAGAGAAAAGATACAGCAAATAAAGAGGGAAGTCAAGGTCGACAAATTTAACTAGAGTGCACACTAAACATGCTGCAAGATCTCAGTACCATTCAGCGCTGCCGTTTCCAAATATTTAACATCAACATTAATCTTCCATCATTTCTTCAACATATATTAACATTAAATCAACACAAACACAACAGCTTACCTGTCCCACTCTGGTTTAAAGGTGTACTGATGTCCTCAGGCGCCTGCACAATCTGGGGAAAGATTAGCAAAGATATATAAGCCAAAGGGAGCACAGGTGTCGAGAGAAAGACGATATTTTTTTTTACGTGTGACTTTTTCCAGACGATTGTTCAAATGAATGCACAGCAATCTTGAGCCATGTGTAAAACAGGTGTATTATACAATGAGGATCCAAAGAATCACCCATTATGAACACACCATGGAACATGGTGTACAGTGCTAAGTAATGCCTTATCAAGTTACACCCATTAGCCTCCCCGTCTATGTCTGTCACTCCATATGCTGCGTCCGTTCACATAATTTGCAATCATACAGGCCCCGACATGAAAGTGATAGTCTCTGAATGTACAGTATGGTGGGGTGTAGTTTGGCAGGGTCTATTGGGACCCAGTAAGTCTGTAATGATCGAGGGTGGAATAGTAAGATCCAGCCACTCAACCACAGGAACCAGTTTTTTTTGTGCACATACCATCAGCTGTAGTCCATTTGCATAATTGCACCTAGTACATTTCAGTCTGTATAGTGTGAAGGGGTGAAACTATCCAATATTTACCAAGAAAACAAAAAACTAAGATTAGAAAAAGTAAAAATTGGTAACCTAGGCCACTTTCAACTTCTGTGCAGGCAATATTTAATTGTTATTCATCTCGTCACAACCTCTAGGAAGGCCTTTCTTGCAGCACCATGAAGGGCCTTTCTTATTTCCCTTAAAACAAATATTTGCATGATCACCATGAAGCTGCCCTGGAATATAGAGTCGAGTAAAAACCAGTGGCAACATCATGGGACAGGTAGGTTATGCGAGTTGACAACTAGCCTAAACACTGGCATATTTGTAACCTGATGTAGAGCTGGCTCACTGGCTGTAAAGTTTTGTAAAAGGCTGAACAGCGGTGGCTACAGCTGGCGTTCTTTCTTTACAGTCTTGTTCAAGTGACACTAGTAGGCTTCATCTAGCACTCACTGTTCACAATTTGACCACAAGCACATGCAACATCCCCCCAAAAAATCACAACATAAAGTGACAGAAATGTGCTGCAACTCATTTAGAAAAACTGTAAGGCTGAGATTGTGCTTGAACCGGCAAACCCCGCTTAACTCATTACAGCAAATACCTTTTTTAGTAAAGTCATGGTGATACTTGTCCTTACTTCAACAATTAAAGGCTTCGCCTTTACCAGGAGTTAGGTGGTCAGTTTGGCTCGTCTGAGGAGCTACCCAGCGACAGGTCGGTAACAAGGCGCAGGAGGTAGGCCTATGGCGACTCGGTTAGCGTTAGCTTCTACCAAATCAGTGAAAACATGCGACCCCCAGTAGCCGTAGTTTCCTTATTGGAAATATTTTCTTGCTAATTGGTTTGCGTATGCGAACCACCGGTAACTCTACGTTAATGAGCTGTGTCTGAGCAGGTGTGTGAACAACCCCGAGGCTTAGTTGAGTTTCGACGGTTAGCTAGTTTTGTTAAACCAAAATTGCTCGTTTTATTTAGGCCTTATTTCTAGATGTGACGTGATGTGTGTTGGTGGTAGTCATGGGTGGTAGTAGGCCTATGATTTTGCCCCTTAGTTGAGATATTTAGACTAAAACAGTTATATTATTTCAAATGTATGAAAACAACATAGACTCATCATCTTCAGGGGCAGATTTTTGGAATGGAATTTTCAAAACAATGTTGCCAAAGCATTGAAATATAAAAGACTAGGCCTATGGCCAATGGTGTTTAGGCGACAAAATAATTGTAGGCCTTACCATGACCTCTGAATGTATGTTATTTTCTCCATTTAGAAGACAGGAGGACCATATGGGCTACAACATGGGCAACATGCTGGCCAGTAAGAATGAACAAACCAAAAATAGTGAGTTGTACAAAACAATGAATTTACGCCTGCTATTACTCTCATTGACTTAGGCCTACTTATTTTACCACTGAGTTATTAGTAAAGCAATTGTTTTCAGTGAGTTAGGCTATGTTATTGTACGAGTAATTTCTTTTTTTTTAACACTTATGTTGTCACGATATTTCCTGAGCCTGAGTCCACCAGTTGATTAAGATGAAGGCAGAGCATAATTGGATTATGGGATATCGAATTCTGAATGCACCAGTTGAGTAGGCCTAATGTCAATTGCGGATACACGTTTAAAGACCTAGTGTGGTCTTTAAAGCACTGTTTTAAAAAAGTATTATATTATTATTAAACATAGGAAACACATTAATCAAACAAGTTTTTCCTTTTCATGCAAAATAGGAACAGAAAAACCAGACAAAGGACTGTCAGTTCCTGCAATGCTATTTTGATTTCAAAAGCTGACTTAATTAATAATCAGAAGTAGGCTATCTCAGATCGTTGACACGGTGACACCACATATCTGAACCCATTTTCTGGTGCACAAACTGAGGTGAACTGTGCTTAAGCTGGTTTTGTTTGTTACTTTCAATTTGTATTGTAGCCTGTGTGCTTGTACTGTATTTATCTAAGTTGAATAGTATTGATCCTGTAGTGTTTATAGCTCAAGTATCCTATCAACAGGAATGCTGACTGGCCTCTTCGGAGGAGCATATGGTATCTAGCCACTGACAGTCTCAAGAAGAGTTTCGTCTACCTGCTGTTCTCCCTTTGTCTCATTGTCACAGCTTTTCATTCATTGTTTGAACTACAAACATATTTACAGTATAAATGTTAGTTGACGAGAAATGATTTGATGACTACATGAGTAACTGTCAGAACCATAGCAATTTGGTAAACTTGTCTGTTCTACTTGGAAAATACTATGATTTTCACTTCCAAGTTTTAGGTAAATTCCCTTATTTTGCATGTTTCTTAGGCGCCAGGCTGAGGCGGCTGTACTTTCTTAAAACAAAGGACATGGTCAAATACACTCTGAAGCCAATATAGCTCTTCTCTGTAAAAATAGCTGCTATTTAAAGTATTTTATGTCCACTGCTCTTGTCACTAAATGCAAGGAACAAGCACAGTGTATAGACTATTCTATAAGGAGAGAGGGGAGGAGGGATTATTAACAAAGATGGTTTCACGTGTGTCCGTCAGGCCCTGCAGCACTTTGGTATCTAACATGAGAGTTATATTCTCCTAAAGTAGAAATGCTATTTTGATTCATATGATTAATTTATAGCCATATGCTTTTTACTTGTATAACACCAATGCAAATGCTTTCACCTTTCTATCCACTACTGTAATGCTAATATTTCAAGTGGGTTCATCCAGATGAGCAGTAATTGGCTCTAATGCTCCATTCAGGTGCCATTATACCATTGTATAAGAATAATCTGCAATGAAAGTTAAAAGATCGCCAGTCAAACCTAAACATTTGTTGTGACATTTAGGTCACATGCTTAAGCTACGTCATGATTAATTCCCTGAATCTGTTTCTATTACACTTTGTCGCATTTTCTATTTACTGATGTCCTGACTCTTCCATCTCCGCCAAGTGTAAACAAGTTGTATTGGGACTAAAAAACCTGCATGATAGTGATCCACCTGTGTAAACTGATAATTTGATTTGAACAAAAGCTTATTAATACACACCCTTAAAATTATTACACATAGTATCACTGACACCAACTGCCAGGAAATATGAAGAGGAACTAGGTCAACACCACCTGATAGCAGCATATGATTTGAATAAGATTGATGGTGTGATAAATGAGACAGCAGAAAAAAGGGGGAGGTCTTTCCAACCTGGGAAACCAGAAAGATAGCAAAACAGTTGTGTTGTGAAGCTTGCACAAACACTTACCTGAGGTTTGTTTGGTCAACCATGATGATGATTGTTCCTACATTATAAATCATTGGTATCATGACTAACATGAACTGAGTTATGAGTCAGAGCAATATTAAAAACAAAAAACATAAAAACAAAACCAGTAGTATGGATTGACCAAGCATTACCATTTATACATTCTTACTTGTGTACTAACAACTTAACCAGCCAGTTAACCCAGTGTTAATGGAAACTGCTCCACACAAAACGCATATCTGGTTCAGCCTTAACAGATAAAAGCCTTGACATGGGAAAACCTTTGTCCAAAGTAGGCGTTCCCTATGCAGGTTATCTATTTTGTTGGATTATGTTAATCTAAACTGAAACATTTACAAGGGGGCTTTTGAAAAGCTTCTTGTGACATGTTGGTCCAGCTTTAAAGAAAAGACAGAGATCTAGACCAGTGAAGTCAATGCATGTTAAGATATTTTGAGGAAGAACGCGGAACATGTACGTTTATATGGACTGAAGTGCACACTTAAGTTTGTGTTGAGCTGGCTGCACTCCCTAACAGACAAGCAGGTCTACACACATACAGTGTCGTGCGAAAGTTTGTGAACCCCTTGAGCCTTTTGGAATTTTATTTATGTTAACCATTATTAATTCATTTTTTTCAATACCAGTATTTTTTATATGAAATAACAGATGTTTGTTTATCAATTCAACATTTTTCTTTTCCAGAAATCAATTGTTAAAATAGATAAAACAAATTATTTGACAAATGTTGTATGTGCAAAAGTTTGTGAACCCTAAGCTGCATTGCTTAAATCGAGCAAGGTAAACACAATCAGGTGGGCCAAATTGATTGATGAAATAGACCAATGTAATGAGAGATCTTTAGGTAAGAAATTGGGCACCACTAGATAAAACACGGATAAAACCAGGTCAGTTTAGGCCCACCAAACTGAACCCATACAGGTCAGACATGCTAAAAGGGAAAACAATCTCAGAAGATCTCAGGAATAGAGTTGTGATGCTGCACATTTGTCTGGGGACAGCTATAAATTAATTCAAAAAAAGTTTGAGCTCCATCGGTCCACCGTGAGGCAAATCATCTACAAATGGAGAGCTTTACGAGTGACTAAACATCTGCCTAGAAGTGGACTTCCTTCAAAAATATCTTCAAGCGCCACAAGAAAAGTATTTTTTTAGTTAAAAGCCAAGCCACACATTACATCTAGTGATTTGCAGACCTCTCTTGCAAGGTTCCACAATAAGAAGAAAACTCAGTCAACATGGCTTTCAAGGGAGGGTTGCTGAAGAAGCCTCTGCTCTCAAAAAAGAACAAAACTGCTTGTCACAGCTTTGCCAGAGAGCACCTGGAGATACCTGAAGTCTTATTCTGTGGACAGATTAGTCCAAAATTGATCTGTTTGGTCATAACCAAAACCGCCATGTTTGGGCAAAAACGCAACTCTGCCTACCACCAACAGAACCTTCTCCCAAGTGAAGAATGGTGATGGCAAATGGTCTGCAAATCTCCAGATGTAATGTGTGGGTTGGCTTTTACCTGAAAAATCCCTTTTCTTGTGGTGCTTGAAGATATTTTTGAAGGAAGTCCACTTCTAGGCAGATGTTAAGTCACTCTTAAAGCTCTCCATTTGTAGATGATTTGCCTCACGGTGGGCCGATGGAGCTCAAACTTTTTTATACGAATGTATAGCTGTCCCCAGACAAATGTGCAACATCAAAACTCTATTCCTGAGATCCTCTGAGATTGTTTCCCCTTTGAGCATGTCTGACCTGTATGGGTTCAGTTTGGTGAGCCTAAACTGACCTGGTTTTATCTTTGTTTTATCTAGTGGCGCCCAATTTCTTCCCTCAAGATCTGTCATTACATTGGTCTATTTCATCAATCATTTTGGCCCACCTGATTGTGTTTACCTTGCTCGATTTAAGCAATGCAGCTTAGGATTCACAAACTTTTGCACATACAACATTTGTCAAATAATTTGTTTTATCTATTTTAACAATTGATTTCTGGAAAAGAAAAATGTTGAATTGATAAACAAACATCTGTTATTTCATATAAAAAATACTGGTATTGAAAATTTTTTATTAATAATGGTTAAAATAAATAAAATTCCAAAAGGCTCAAGGGGTTCACAAACTTTCGCACGACACTGTATATACATTCAGATAATGAAAATAAGGTTGCTATTTACATAAATCAACTCTTGACTATAGTATTTCCACACAAATTGAGTATCAGCTTGTTCAAAATTAACCTAAAATATTCCTGTGCACCAGAAGCTGCTACCAATCACACCCCTTCATACTTTATATAAAACATAGCACAAGATATGCTGAATAACACCTAATATAGCCTACTTGAGGTTCTTTAATTTAGTTGCAGATACCATTTCAAACATGCAAAACATACCTGCGGTCGTGAACCAGTACACAGCCAAAACTGGTTTAGCAGAAGTAGGCAAACAAACTAGCAATGTGTCCTAATACACTCCACAGCTAGGATTACAAACTTGTTACCGGGATATACAGTGGAAACGGTTTTACAATGGCCTCTCCGATGCAAACCAGTGGCCTGACTTCTACATTTGATTTAAATATGTTGATTCTACTTCCAGTTGCACTCACCCACATGATGTAGTTATCTTTTTCGGTAAAGCCCAGGTGCACCTCATCCGACACTGATCACAGAGTAAACACTGCGTTCCCTCTCTAAAGGTGAGATTCCCCAGTAACTCACAGTCCCGTGTATGTCCTTCGTCCTTTTCTTCTAACACTCCCTTTTCCCTGGCTTGAACTGCAGAACCTGGTTTAAGCTCCCTCTGTCTCTTTCCCCCTCACCTTTTCTTTCTACAGCAATGTAACTGAATCCGGCTTGAAGGGTCCCTGACTTCCCCCTCTATGAATCCCCCAAAACTGTCATTAGGAGTGCTGGTGGGAAAGGTAGTGTTTCTACGCGCCGTAGATTCAGAGAGGAGATGTTTTTTAATGACCAAGCCCTACTGACGAAACAAACCAAAACAAAAAGTATTCCACGTAACCTGACTCTTGAACCCTCCTATATCTGACTCTACCTACCTGGGTGCCTCCCTCAGTCCCTCCTCCAACACATTATCCCACTCCAAACTTTCCAAACCCTCTGGACATGCAGCACCTCATCTACCCCCAGCTTGCTTTTGTGTCCTTTACTTCTTAGCCCCCCTCCAGTGTCTCTTTGCCTCTCAAATCTTTCCAAACGTCACCCACAGAGCCTTGCATCTGCATGAATACAAATACATGCAAAAAAACAGACAGGGCACAGTGTGTACACCCACGCAAACAAACCTACACTCAACATGACAGTAACAGCAGTGTAGTAGTACTGAGTTTGCAGTAATAAGCCCTGAGGCTGAGGTGTGTCTTTTCCCACAGATTGTTTTGGCAATATATTGTCAGTTGGTATCTGTCAGGGGTTCCTGTCTTACCTCAAACTGTGACTCATGGCATAAGCAGAAATATAAGAAATACACGTAATGCCCCACAAGAGTAGACACACGTGGGGAAGTTATTAGTTTTGCAGGTATTTGGCCATGAACTTAACTTTTATATTAAGAATCAACATGATTATAATTGTAATTGAAATTCAGGGGATCACCAGTGAATCTAGGAAAACATGTGATGACACTGGCTTTGATTTTGTTTTTAAATTAGATTGTTTTGACTGATTTGATAGTAGCCCTAAGTACATCATGTCAGTACATTTCAACCCATGGAAAATAATACTGCAGTAAATGTTTTCTTAATCCCATGTGACTGAAGTCTTAAAACACCTATTAATGGTGCACACTGTGACTACTCTGGTCAGTAGGTCAGTGCTTCTAAAAATTAAGCCACTGTGAATGTTATGGGACACTGACCATAGACCACTGAAGGGGGGAAAAAACGCTTCAATTGGAATTGCGAGAAAAAATGGTGGCTGAAGAGAAAGATCCCGTGTTAGGAACAGCAGCTGATTGTGTCGCTTGACCTGCAATGAACCTTAAAGCTCACTCGAAACCTTTCTTTACTTACAAAACATTACGTCTATGTATAAATATAGATAAGTAAGTAGGTAGATTGATGCATGTATGGATACATAGATGGATCTATTTAAGCAGATTAGTTTAATACCTCTGAATGTTTCCATACAAGGTGTATTTCAGTTGGCAAACTTTGTTAAAGGAGGATTCAGCGATGTTAGAGAATGCTTGTTGTCATTATCACTTTTGTCAAAATCAGTGAAAATATCTTCATGATCCGCTCCCTGTCCTTACTGTGTGCGCCAAAAATGTATGTACACATAGGGGGGCCAACCATAGCTAGCAAAATGCCCGTTTAGAGAGCCTAGGCTTTGTATTAACAGTGAATTTCTTTTCAGCGCACACAGTACAGACTGTAATGGATCATGAGGAAATATTCAATGATTTTCACAACAAGCATTCTCCAGAATTGCTGAATCCAGCTTTAACCTATTTGATATTCAAGTTGCCATTAGGGATGCACCGATCCACTGTTTTTAGTTCAGATACGATTCCGATATCTGGGTTTTGGATATTGGCAGATACCGACACTGTCCAACATCATAATTATTATACATTTCTTTGTTGGTGGTGATTTTATGTAAGGTTATGAAGGCTTAAGCAACATAGACATTTTAATTTAAAAGAGCAACAAATATATGATGCATAGGTTTATCTTAACAGCTTTGAACTGTTTGAATGCAAAACTACATAACTCAACTTTTGATTTGCTAATTATATTAGTGTGTGCTATATCACATAGCAATGGTCTTATTAAAAAAAGTAAAAGTATCGGAGTTGTCAGTCCGATATCCGATACGTATATTGCAGCCATATTGGACCCGATACTGGATCGGATCGGCCCCATCCCTATTTGCGATACAGTTGCCAAGACATTTAGGGGTGCCCCACCCGGTTATTTAACTGGTGCATGACCTCTTTTTGTGTGTGTTTGCCTGACTGAGCTTGGTAAAGTCACTATAGTGACATTTACAGTAGATACCAGTTTGTAAATGATGGGATACACGGAAAATAACTATTTTCTATCAAATTCTGTCATCCACTGTATGCACAGTAAATCACCAATTTTTAATTTGCTATGTTTTACTCTAGCATATTTTACCCCCAATAGTTTAAACTTTATTTCACATAAATGTTGAAGTCTATTTTTTTCTGTCCTACAAGGTTACACTTTTAAAACTTGTATTGTTCAGAGTCTTAAAACTTTGTTTTGTTCATAATCCCATTGCACAGACCATGTCAGCCTGATGAAATGTGTACATTTGTTATTCATCATTTAAATCCCTTGCTGCTAAAATCACTGGTGTTTCCCTTTTGAAACTGGATGCATTTACAGCTCAAGGACAACTCAATAGACAGTTGGCTTCCTGTAAAGTGTATAGTCCAGATGGGTTACATATTAACAGATAAGTTTAGTGCTGTTGCTATGAGTTTTGTTTCAAAATTCACAATGTAATTAGGACAAGGTTCCCTTTTAGGAAAACTGAATCTGTAATCACTCTATTGGAAGTATTTAAAAACAAGTTTATTATTTTTTTCTCTAACAGCCTCATTCAGAAAATGTTGAAACTGTTATTTCTCATTGACTTGCTAACCTAACAATGTAGTGTTTGGTCACGTTGAAGCATTTCCTTGAAACATTTCATTTGATTAGAGACCAATTTGAAAAAAAACGCCAAAAAAACATGAACATGGAAAGCAACTGTATTCCAAACGGAATTCAAACTGACCTCTTACTTGAAAAATGAATTATTAATTCATTATTAGTTTATTTAAAAAATGCATTCTACTTAAGGACTTCACAGATCTTTAACTTTAGATCATATTTAATTAATTTCAGGACCACTTGGTCTGAAAACATTTTCTGGATAACACTGATTTTAAAATCTGGACCTTCTCTCCAAAGCATTTTGCATCCTTATCAGACTTGCAGTTAACTAAAGTTTAGTAGACACTTGATAAGAGGTGGATCAAAGTTCGTCTCTGAGTTGGCTGACATCACCACATACAGTATACATAAAAAACATCTACCACTCATGTGGTGCCTGCCATTTATTATCCGTTCTCCCACACAGAAATTTTCGCTGGAGAAATGTGGAAACTAACACATAAGTTATCAAACCGACGGTTAGGCAAGTCAAATCATGATAACTCTCACATACACATCATTCTTCACACTACTGTCCTTGTTCTCACCTGTTAAGTATGTCACTCCACGTCAGAAAAGGCATCTGAAGGTTCGTTGGTGAACTGGTTGAGAATGATATTCCTGGGGTCTGGAGACGAGCATGTTTCTCAAACGACCTTTATTGATTCAACAAGGAACACCCTTGAGAGTTCCTTCATCCTACCTTTCTGCCCTCCACTTTGACTGCAAACAATGTAACCCAGTCCGTCTGTCTCTACCCCCCCCCCCCCCCTCGCTTGAAAACACACGCCCACAAAAATGTACCATCAAACACCACCATTTCCCCCACCAGTCAGGGCACTCGACCACTCCTTTGTCCACACACGTGTGCATTTTGTGTGCTTGAAAAATAACTGGTTAATAATTAACAAATCCACATTCCATGTTCCCTTAACTCCTAGAAACAATGCTATCCCAGTCTCCCACATTTTTTGCACGTTTTATACTCAATCTCTTTCGAAAGGCTTATGTTACCGAGTACAATTTTGCGATATATTTGAACTTAAATATAATGACTTAAAGGTGCTGTAAGTGGACTGGTTCTTTTAGCTAACTTCCTGTCAGTGAGTGCAGTTAGCAGTCCCCTCCCTCGTCCCTATGTCACCACATTAATGCACTGCGGTCTTCAAGAAGCGCGTTATCTAGCATCATCTCAGATCCATAAGTGTGATAAAACATGATAAAAACCATCAAAACAGATATTGGGAAGGATTCTTACCTGCTCCGCAATTGTAGGTGCACCCATCTGTCGCTCTGCGGGTGCACCAGCAGTGAGATGGGTGGCAGTTTCTAGCGTTCTCTCTTCTGATTTGGATACCACTTTCGGGATCCTCGAAAAATTTAATTTGCCGATTACATGCAGAGCGGGTGACTGAGAGATCAGAGGTATGAAACGCGCACACTATATAAGTGATCACTGTACGAATATAGAGCGATTTAACATGTATATTGACATAAATATATTGCTCACTTCACCTTTTTCAAATGGAATCTGGAAAATAGAAATTACATTTGCTTGGACTTTCTCTATAATTATTTACACAAAAAAATTATCTTTGGCATTCAAATTGTATTATGTCAGCAAATTTGACACTGCCCAGCCCACCTCATTTGACAGACAATGTTAAATCAATGTTGTTGTTTTTTTTTCAGTAAAAGGAAGTAGCCTACTGCTGAGAAATATTATATCACTAATTATGCAACTTAAGTTGGCTTTATGTACTAATGCATTAGTCATGAAGGTGATATTTGATTTCAATAGAGGGCTTTGCTGCCTGATCATCTATTATACCTTTGATCACTGTAAACTGGATCGGTGACACTTCTCCCAGTGTGATGTTACGGTCATGAAATTGGATCTCTGGAAATTTTCTGCCATGTTATCAAGAAATTCTGAAAAGATTTCCTCCTCTACTTACCGTTACTGCTCACCTCATGAATACACACACACACCCACACACACGGATTTAGTTTCACAGTTGTTACTTGTTCTTTTTTGCACAGATCCACCAAAAACTTTGCCCATTTATAATGTAGCAATTGAGGCACTTAATGTAACATTACAAACACAACAAAAAATCTGACTAAGGTTTCAGGAAGTCAAATAAAAAGTGAACAACCCACCAATAAAACCAAAACTGCTTCAGTTTTTTTATAGTGATTAAGAAAAGGGGTATAATGTATTAATTAGCTATTAATACCTTTATCCTAAGCTGAGCTAATTCCCTATACTGGCATCTTGAACGTGTCTATCTGATATAAAGTATATACGCTTAGAATAGGAGCTATACTTAAAAAAAATTTAAGCAAGTGTTACCGGTCCCAAGTGGCCAGGACAGAGGTAGCAAATAGATTGGTGAGATTGGATTTTTCTTCATTCCCTGAAAATCAGGTAGACGTTAGTACAGGAATGAAGCAACGGAGCTTTGTTTTTGTTTTCCGAAATCTGTCTCTTTAATTAACAATTATCACAAACATCACATATAAATATAAACTCTTCCCTGGTTAAAGTGCATGTTCAAGTGTCAATTGTACCTTAGTAGGTTCCTTGTTAGAAATAAAACATCAAAAGTGCAATAAAAAGTGAGACTCACATATCTCGTTCCTCTCCACTCTTAACTCATAGTGTCATAAATACACAACTCTTATAACAATTCATTTCAAAATACACACTCCTTTTGTCAAAATTCACCTAAGCTAAAGTTGAAGTGCCTGTTTTCAGCTTATTGGCTGGTTATTTTTAAAGCTGTCTCACATAGTGCAATTTAATACAGTTTTGTTCCTATATAATAAATAAAATGTCAAACTTAAATATACTTTGGCTTTACACCACAATAACAATTGTCATTCAAAAGACTGTTCTCCTATTTAAGACATAAAGTCCCCTCCATAAGTATCGGAACAGTGAGGCCAATTCATTTATTTTTGCTGTAGACTGGAAACATTTGGGTTTGACACCAAAAGATGAATATGAGACACTAGCTCAACATTTCAGCTTTCATTTCCAGGTATTTACATCTGGATCTGATACACAACTTAGAAGATAGCATTATTTGAAAAGGAACGCCACATTTTTAGGCAAGCAAAAGTATTGGAACAGATAGACTTTAAATAAATTAAAGTGAATACAATGTAGTATTTTGTCGCAAATCCTTTGCTTGCAATAACCGCATCAAGCCTGTGACCCATTGACATCACCAAACTTTTGCATTCTTCTTTTGTGATGCTTTTCCAGGCTTTCACCGCAGCCTCATTCAGTTGCTGTTTGTTTTGGGGGGTTACACACTTCGGTCTCCTCTTTGGCAAGTAAAATGCATGCTCTATAGGGTTTAAGTCTGGAGATTGACTTAACATTTCTTGCCCCTGATGAACTACTTTGTTGTTTTTGCAGTTTTTTTGGATCATTATCTTGCTGCATGATGAAGGATCTTCCAATCAGTTTGGTTGCATCTTTCTTTAAATTGTCAGACAGAATGTTTCTGTAGACTTCTGAGTTAATTTTGCTGCCGCCATCATGTGTTACTGTGTTGTTGTCAAGATGCACCTTTACCAACGTGATGGAAAGGCTAAAGTTTGGAGAAAGAAAAAAATCTGCTCATGATCCCAAACATACAAGCTCATCTGTGAAACACGGTAGAGGCAATGTCATGGCTTGGGCTTGCATGGCTTCTTCTCAGATGGGCTCATTAATCTTCATTGATGATGTAACACATGATGGCAACAGCAAAATTAACTCTAAGTCTACAGAAACATTTTGTCTGCCAATTTAAGGAACGATGCAACCAAACTGATTGGAAGATCCTCCATCATGCAGCAAGATAATGACCCAAAACACAACAAAGGAGTTAATCAGGGGCACAAAGTGGAAGGTTTTAGACTGGCCAAGTCAATCTCCAGACTTAAACGCTATAGAGCATGCATTTTACCTGCCAAAGAGGAGACTTAAGAGAGTTACCCCCTTACACAAACAGCAACTGAATGAGGCTGCGGTGAAAGCCTGGAAAATCATCACAAAAGAAGAATGCAAAAGTGTGGTGATGTCAATGGGTCACAGGCTTGATGCAGTTATTGCAAACAAAGGATTTGCGTCAGAATATTACGTTTTATTCACTTACATTTATTTTAAGTCTATCTGTTCCAATACTTTTGCTTGCCTAAAAATGTGGCGTTCCTTTTCAAATAATGCTATCTTCTCAGTAGTGTATCAGATCCAGATGTAAATACCTGGAAATGAAAGCTGAAATGTTGAGCTATTGTCTCATATTCATCTTTTGGTGTCAAACACAAATGTTTCCAGTCTACAGCAAAAATAAAGGAATTGGCCTCACTGTTCCGATACTTATGGAGGGGACTGTAAAACAACACTTAGGGAATTAACATTAAACCACTGCCTGAACTACAATGGTTGATAGGTCTGTCTAACTGACAGGCTAAGCCTATAGCTATAACACATCATATAAACACTTTTCTTATACTCTATAAAATATCCTTTCATAACGTCATAAACTTCTTAATCACATGTAATATATTCTTAAACCTTTATGTCAGGTGTTCAGGGCCAAAGTAAACTTATTCATGCTCTACGATGTGTGTGCTGCCACAATAATATGCTCCGCGGACGGCAAACTGCCATTTTACACAATTGCCGTTTGGCGCGAAACAAACAACGGACTTTTCAAAAGTTCATAACTCGACATAACAGCCTTAAAACTTTACCCAAAGTGTATCAACCTGTTTATAATATGTTCCGATTCATCAAGATAGTAATGTGTGTGCTTTTCACTGGGTACAAACCTGAAAAGCAGGTAGACGTTAGTACAGGAATGAAGCAACGGAGCTTCGGGGCCGATCCGAATAGTCCAATCTCCTAACCTATAAGCCTCCTTTCCTATACCTTAACCCCTAAACGTCATCGGGGTTAAGGAGATATGAAAGGTGCTTCCTATCGAACATAGGAAAAGACAGCACTGTTTCAAATGATTTTTATTTTATTTTTTTAAACAATCTTTATTGAATCATTATGATACAATACAAAACACAACAAAACGAGTCATTAATACACATCAACATCTCAGTCAAAAAAATATAGAGCCAGGGAGAGTTTCAAACAAACAAATTAAATATAGAGCACAATTGTACAGTTTTAGCAGCTTTCTTGTTTTTAGGATCAAAAATGGACTTGATGTACTGCTTGGTTTCCCTGCCAAAAGCTACGAATGAAGGCACTGTTTCAAATGAATTCGACTCCACTTTTCCTAACCGACGCCATTGCGCGACGGCGAGTATTCCTGAGTCACTAGCGTGAAACTACACTATTCTCCGAAAATGGACTACAACAAGCGCTCGTTTGATCCATGCGTTCTCTTCATATTGATTTTAATCAGGTTGTCGCCAACAGAGTGAGAATCACTTAGATCGGACTTGGCCAAGGGGAATATATCCCAATTCACATGTGGAATAAAAAGAGGCTACTTATGTTGATGTTGAAATTAACTGCCCCCAGTAACTTCATTAAATGTGAAGTTGGTATTTTATTTTCTTATGGTGTAAATTATGTGCTACAAAAATAACTATTATGATGTTGGTCTTTTATGAGTTCTTTATTATCTTAATGGGGGAGGGGGGGAGGTATTTTGTTTTAGCCGAGTTAAATCCTCCTCTCTTCTCTTCTCCTCTCCTCTCCTCTCTTCTGTTTTACCTCTCGTTCGTATTCGTGTAGAGTCGGTAAACTCCGGCGGTGGCCTGTTGCTTTAAATCTTGCTGCCGTAAAGGATTATGGGATACCACTATCTCCTTTCCTTTCGCATAGGTTGGTCCGGAGTAACCTATGCTAAAGGAGGGTTAAAGGATGAATCGAGGCTCCTTTCCTATGCCTTTCCTAAGCATTTTGAGAATTCAAATCACCTATCCGCCGAGTACTTCCGGGTCATCTCGATAGGAAAGGAAATTTCCTATGCAAAAAAGACTATTCGGGTTGCGTTCCGAATCGCATACTCTTTCTTTTTTCTATTCTACATACTACATCCGACGATAAAAATAATCTAGTTAGGATGCAGTAGGCATACTATTGGGACATACTTTTCTCTCTTATTTCATCATAACATTGCGCCTTGATCTTGCCTCTTGCTTTTCAGTGGCGTGGCGTGGGGATTTTTTTTGAGGAAGCCAAGTGAGACAACACCTTTAATCTTCATGTTTATTGGAAGGTGGGGGACAGAAAAGCGTAGGCTACGTCGCAGCGTGTATTTAATGTAACTACAAGAGCTATTGTAGCGCCTGGTCACTTTACCAGGACTTGCACACGCCTGTAATCTGTCCGACACCGCTCGTTCGCTTTCTCTCTCACTCACTCACTCACTCACTCACCTCACACACCTCCTAATCGTTTTATTAAATTATACATTGTATTATAAATGCACCCCCCACCCCGACTGGAATGCACAACTAGCCGCTTAATGCCCAATACAGATTCGAATTAATTCACAATATAATTAGGGGACGTTTTATAGGCTATTTTAAGTTTCACGTTGTAGGTGCTTGACATACACACATACTTTCTATACATCCTTTTCGTTTAAGAACTAGGCCAAATGTTCATTATACAACACTACTTAAGACAACACAGAACAACTTCAGTGGATACCAATGCAACTTAATCAAGGCACAATTTGCAATAAAATAACGCAAAACATAACATAACATTTGGGCGACTGTGGCTCAGTTGGTAGAGAGGGTCGGCTAATGATCAAAGGGTTGGAGGTTCGATCCCCGCCCTGCCACCTGTGACATGGTTGTTGTGTCCTTGGGAAAGACACTTCACCCACCTTGCCTCGTGTGAATGTCGATAGTTAGCCTGCTATCGGTGTATGAATGTGTGTGTGAATGGTAACGTGGGAAAGGAAAACAGGTCTCCCTTGTAAAAGAGTCTTCGGTCTCAATGGGATTTACCTGTATAAATAAAGGTTAAAAAATAAAAAATAAATAAAAAAAATAACACATATAGCTACACGGACAGTTAAGGGAACAGTTAACCCGCGCCGGGAGAAGGTGTGTATTTTACTCACTATTTGTAGAGGAAGGCCATTAGCTGAAGTTTGCCGCTACCAGCTAGCCACTCGGTAGTTCTCCTCACGGAAAGTGCGATAAACTTTCTTTCTCTCCACACGCATTGGCCTGCCGTCAGATTTGATTTTTAATGGCTTCTCAATTGGCAGTTTGGTAAAATAATTTGTTACTAAATACTCAAAATCTCCACCCTCCATAACTGTTCTTGCTAATATGATAACAATGCAAACATGCTAATCTCCCGCTATTGTTATTGTTGTTAAATTTCAGTGACGTTGATAAGGATGCTTTGATTTGATTGGTGTGAAGCCAAAGGCCGAGTGGCTTCCCTTGGCACCCTCCTGACACCCTCCTGACCAATCACAGGAGGGCAGTGTCCTCACCTGATTGGTCAATTATTTTTCTTTTTTTTACCAAGGGAAGCCAGCTCGGCCTGGCTTCCCTTGGCTTCCTCGCAGACATACAGTGTGCAGTGTCGTGTTTCGCCGCGTCTTCAGAAACTAAATGTAAAGGGGCGCTGTTTCGCGCATTGTGAAATGCTCAACGTGAGGAGAGAAATGGGGAAGAAATGACAGCAACACAGCACCAAAGATTACCGAAACTGTTAATATAAATGTTTTTATTGGATGACAACTACAGCCTAAAAAACAGGGAAGCCTGGCTTCCCTTGGCCTCCGGGAGAAAACGCCACTGTTGCTTTTATATCCGTCGCATCCCCGTTTGTTTTCATATGGAGGCTTCGTCGATGTTACGTCACTTCACGTGCGCACTGGATTGTGGGTCAGAATCGCCCAAATAGGATGCACTTTTCAACACTAACAATCTTGGCCGCATGAAGTAGGACATCCGGGTACTTCTAACCATCCTAAATCTGGCCATAAGAATCGGGACATCCTAAATCTTTTTTCTACATACTATATAGTAAAAAGTATGCGATTCGGAACGCAACCTCGGATTGGCCCTTGGGAAAAGAGATAGTGGTATCCCATAATCCTTTACGGCGGCAAGATTTAAAGCAACAGGCCACCGCCGGAGTTTACCGACTCTACACGAATACGAACGAGAGGTAAAACAGAAGAGAGGAGAAGAGAGGAAGATTTAACTCAGCTAAAACAAAATACCCCCTCCCCCATAAAGATAATAAAGAACTCATAAAAGACCAACATCATAATAGTTATTTTCGTAGCACATAATTTACACCATAAGAAAATAAAATACCAACTTCACATTTAATGAAGTTACTGGGGGCAGTTCATTTCAACATCAACATAAGTGTAGCCTCTTTTTATTCCACATGTGAATTGGGATATATTGGAGTGATTCTCACTCTGTTGGCGACAACCTGATTAAAATCAATATGAAGAGAACGCATGGATCAAACGAGCGCTTGTTGTAGTCAGTTTTCGGAGAATAGGCTATAGTGTAGTTTCACGCTAGTGACTCACGTCAGCAATACTCGCCGTCGCGCAATGACGTCGGTTAGGAAAAGTGGAGTCGAATTAATTTGAAACAGTGCTGTCTTTTCCTATGTTCGATAGGAAGCACCTTTCATCTCTCCTGCAATACCACAAGCTATGATCCTTTTAACCAAAGGCATGCTAACCTACTCTGTGATCATTCCACAAGAGCCTTCATTATTCATAGAGGGAGAACATTTTCTAGAAATGTAACAATAAATGTATAAGAAATGCCCTTAACTCAATCTGCTTCCCTTCACCACTTAAGAGAAAACATATATTCCAGAAATTTACTAAAAATTATATAAAAAAGATAAGAACCAATTACCTGTCCTTTCCAGTTCCTCCCAAAGTGAAATAAGTCCACTTTTTAAAATGTTGTATGAGATTTATCCATGTAATGACTTCTTAAAGAGGACCTATGATACTTTTCGACTTTTATGACCTATAAACGTTGTTATAATGATTTATAGTCATGTTTAACCATACTAGAGTATCAAATAATTACGTACATGCATTTTGACGTATTCCCTGCTGAGCGTCTGGGGTGGCTATGCAGAGCACTAAACACTATGGCAGCCGGTCGAGCCGAACTCGTTCAAATTTCCGGATTGTTTCTGTCACGCTCGGGTCGTTTCTGTCATGTTTCCATGTATGGTAATGCTGCTGCTCAGGCAAGCTCCGGCTGCATGCCCCCAGCTTCCTGAAAATTTCCCGCTGCTGGAAGGAAGGTAAACAATCACAACGGAGTGGGGTTTGCAGCAGGGGGGGGAGGGGCGGAGAAGCTCAAAGCAGTGTGTAGAGAGAGACTGCTGTGCTCGCTAGGGTAACGGCCCCCACACACATCCTGCGTCTAGAGTATTTCTCTATCAGTTAAAGCACAGAGACGCGAGAGAGACGCGCTGCTCTCAGAAAAAAAATAGGCGAGCCTCCTGAGGTGAAGGGGAGCGTCGCTGCAGACGTGCCTCCGACGCGCCTCAGCAGTGCGTCTGAGGTTGGATGTGTGCTCGCTCTACGTTGATTTCACAGTCTGTGACAAAAAGTCAGACGCAGACGCGAGGTAGACGCGCAGTAGAGGTAGGATGTGTGTGGGGGCCGTAAGAGGAAGAGTGTCCCGAAAATCTACATAGTTTTTTGTGATGTGATTCGTGTCAGGTTGCTCTATAGCAGTTTTTAACAAGAAATGAAGACCAGAAAAGTAGTATAATAGGATATCTTTAAATCAAAGATTTAATCTTGATTTGAATGTATGTACTTTCTGTAATTCCGATATTGAAACTGTAGAACATCTCTTTTTTCTTTGTAATGCAACCCAAACTTTCGGGAATAGGTTTCAGTACTGGATTATAATGAGAAAGATATCCCTATTTTGAAATATGAAAAAATAAGATTTGGTCTAAAAATGGAAAACAAAAAAACTCAATTTGGAAATAATAATTTTATTTTATTGGCAAACTATTTTATTCATAAATGTCGATTTCTAAAAACTTCCCCCGTTTTTGTTGCATTTTATAACAAATTAGTATTATATAAAAAAACAATTAAACTGTATAAAATTAAAGGAGCCCAACTTTTTAGTGAATATTTGTGTGCCCTGATTCCTGATTGATCACTTGTGTTGTTTTGTTTATTTTTTTTATTTTTTTTTGTATGCTATTTTCTTTTATGTAAAGTGTGTTGATCTTGCTCGGTTTGTTTGTGTATGATAGGAATACGAATGTGATATGCCTTTTTGAATTGTGTAAATGTTGTTCTTAATAATAAAGAAGAAAAAAAAAAACTTTCATCTCTCCTTAACCCCGATGACGTTTAGGGGTTAAGGTATAGGAAAGGCGGTTTATAGGTTAGGAGATTGGACTATTCAGATTGGCCCCTTGTTTTCGTTTTCCGAAATTCGTCTGGAGAGGAACTGGAAATGCCCCTCAACCATAGAATTCCGGACTGCAACACACTTTGGTTCCGCCCTTACGTTTCCCAGCACTAACGCTTTGTCTCACAACAAATATCTACTCCCGGTCCCCACAACAATAATTAGCAATAAATAAGTACTAAAAAAATATAAATTAATGATCAACGGCTTTACATGTAAACTTTCAAAAATTACCTCTTGAAATAGTGGTCTGATTTTGAGTGTACCACACAAGCACGGAAAATGTGTCAGAAACACACAAAAATAAATCCCAGTAAAATAGAAATAAATCAAACATTTAAACCATCAAATATTATGAAACATCCGTTGCTTAACATTATTTGACCCCATTTACTGTATTCCTTGACAGTACACATAAATGGATTGGGAACTATCTTAATGTGTATGTGGTACCAAATTTGGATTGCATATTAAAGTGGCTTATATGGACTAAACTTGAGTGTAGACAATTCATAGATTTTGATTAAAAAAAAAAAAAAAAAAAAAAGGTCTAAATGCAACAGTAGCAGCTCTGTGAGGCTGTACAGATGTGCTTTGAACTAAATGCTCACAGTTTAGCTTGTTACTATGCTAACATTTGCTTAGAATCACTAAACACAAGCTATAGCTGAGGCTTATCAGCAGGTATTTGTTCATAACCCAAAGTGATGAATAAATATAAAAACTTTGACACAGAATGGTGGCACTAAAAGTAGAAGTCAATCCATCACCAAAGTCATTACGCTGCCATTTACAAAGAAATTATACAGCAAATGGCAATCCATTTAATAGCTGTTCCAGTGTTAGTTGTATATATGTATGTAGTCTGGAGCCAAGTGCTACCTGAGGTTAGTCTGCCAGAGTGTGAATCGCCTAGCCTGGAAATCCAGACCCTGATATCTTGAACGATAGAGGGTCTGGCGACGATCAATTGTAATTTCCAACTCAAGGGGCGGCTCCTACTCGTGCATTTCAAATGCCACTGCACGCAGTTGGATAGCACTACAACCAATCAGAGCGATGCACAAGGCGACGTAAGCCCCTTTTGTTTAGCGAACAGCTGTTAAACTGTTAAATTAAACGTTTGCCGTTGTCGGTCGGCAAAATAGAACATTCCACTTACTTGCTAATGAAAGATTTGAGTGCCGTCTTCCAAATCGTTAAGGGTCGAGGCCAAAGCAGTCTCAAACTCACACAACATATCCGCAGCCATCTCTGATGTTTACTATCACGGCTTCGACGTCGCATGCACGTCACTGTCGTCATCCGGTTACGTCCTCCCCAGAGTACCATATAAGGGGCTCTGGCGCGCCCGCCAGATTTCTGTTTTTTTTGATAAACTTCAACGGAGCGTGTCCAGACCAACACGCGCAGCAAATTTAATTTGCCAGCGCCTAGTGGCAGGTCTGGGAATGCCAGGCTATGAATCGCCCACACATAACAGGAAACCCTGCACCACTGACAGTTATTTAAAATTGTTACAGCTTTTGAAGTTGATGTACTGCTAACTAAAATACATTAGTTTGCACATCAAAGTTTAAAACAAATGGTTAATCCTTGCATGACCACCTCAACTATGTGTTCTCATATTTAATTTGCCTCTTTTAGAGGTTATATTACTAGACCAGCTACCAGGTTTAATACAGAATGAAAGCTTTAAAATTGATCCCAAAATGTTCTTTTTAGAAAATGCTTTTAGACATAAACTTTAAAGTGGAAGCATGTGTTTTATTTTAATTCAGCCTTGGAATAAGAAAGTGAATACAGCCCTTTCCTGCTAATATATTCATATTCATATTCAGAATTGTGTGTATGGGAAACAGTGAAGAAACCCTATCCACCTCAGTGTTTCCCCTAGAATTGTTTTTAGGCCCGGTGGTAAAAGCTGATAAAGAGTATGCGCGCGGCGTATTTGTAGTAGAAATTGACCAAAACTAACTGTATTATGGATGAGCCTCTTTTGACAGCCCGCTACAAATCAGGGCATAGGGTTATGCCTTCACATTCGGTACGTTTGTACATTTTGTGTTTCCCTCAGGATTTTTTGAGACTGCTGGGGGAGAATGGACCTTCTAGTGGGGTCTTGGGGCATGCCCCTGCGGAAGAAAACCTTTACCTTTTTAAAGTTAAATGCATCAAACTGGTGCACTTTGAGAAGCTAAATCTGATTTTATTTTTTTTGCTCTGTAAACAGCTGTCATATGTCCTGCCTAAAACAATTTTATGGAATAATTTGGAGACACAAGCCATATAAACTATTGAAGAAAAACACATAGATATGAAAATAAAATACAATAAACACGAAGACCTAATATAGACAGGTATATCCTGTCTAGTATTACTTTCTGGAATAATCTGGATCATGAAACATTTTCTTTAATTTATCAAATATTCATTTAAAATAAATGAATTAACCTAGGCTACACATCATGATTAGCCTATCAATCAAAATGTGTGCAAAATAAGCAACATTTTGTATTCCGACCCATTATATTTCATGTAGCCTAGTTCTCAATTTAAAACATAAAAATAAAGTAGCATTGAAAATACCAAAAAATAAAGCTTGTAGGGCTACTATAGCCTGCTGTTTTCAAGATAACTTGCTGCGCTGTCTCAGCTGTTGATACATATTGGTTGCCATGGCGACGTAGCGACTTTAACTTTCTAAGTTTTGCTCATCACTTTTTCCTGTTCAACTCCCTGTTACTGAGTCCTAAATATCTCCAGTGTAGCCTATGCCATGGACCTATAAAGGAAGGTTCTTTCTCGTCAGTTTCCCTGTTTGACATGTGCGCTCCGAATGCACACGTGCATCGCGCGGCGTAGCGCAGACAAAAAAATTAAAAAAAAAAAAGATTAATTTTTTTTTTTTTTACTTTTTTTTTTTTTTTTTTTTTTTTGGGCAGCTGTTGGCCTGGCGGGGGGTCCCGTTGGCCTGGCGGGCCCGCCAGGCCTGTATAATGGTAGGGGAAACACTGCACCTTACAAATGCAACGGCAAGATAGTATCTGCTTGTAGCACAAGATTTTATCTGGATGGAAAGTATTGGATACGTAATTTGTTAAACAAACTCAAAAACTTTTACTGTTGGCAATTTCCTCAGTGTGGAACATTGAGAGTCATTAAAATCCTTATTTATTTTTCAAGTATCATTTCTTGGTACACTTTCTAGCCTAAGTTAAACTTGGATTCACCTAGTTTTTGGGCATTTTTTTCTTTCTTAAAGCTCCCATATTATACACTTTTCGGTTCTATTATACACCATATTATATGGTCTTAGTGGTCCCTAATACGTTTTTCTTTAATTGTTTGCTGAAAAAAACTTTCAGATAATTTATTGTACTATGCTGATGTTCAGCTAATCTCACAATGGCCTATTTTTTAAAAAGAGCTGCAGCTCCCCTCGTAAATATACAATCTTTGAGCTCCCCCCGCCCCCTGTCCGGAAGCGAAGCCAGATATGCCTCGCCCTCTGTCTGTCAGGGCCGTGGACCAATAAGAAATAGGGGTGTGGGCTGCACAGTAGAAGCTTCTTGCTTTCCAGTTTTTGAGGTCAGAAACGAGGAGAATTCTGACTGGAGTATATTGGGGGGAGGGGTGGGGGTTTCAGAAAGGGGGAGAGTGAGAAAAGGAGAGATTGTTATTTTTTTAAATATTTTGGCAGTCTCTAGGCACACCGTGGACCCATGGATATGTTAGAACACATTTAAAAAGTGCATTTAGCATAATATGACGAGAAGAGGTGTAATATCTCAATTGTCCAATAGGAGTCCCCATGCACCACCTGCTTCAGGTGTTATTGCCTGGCTGTCTGTAAATGATTTGTTACATAAGGGGAAAAGAGAGGGTGCCATTGGATCTATGGTAATCCAAAGGACAAAGGGCATTTTTTAGTGAAAGGTGCAGTTATCCTGAGGCTAAATTCTGGCATGACTAGACCACCATTCTGTAGAGTTTCAGGTTGTGTGTGTATGAATGTATTATTGTACATACAAAAAAAGGGTGAATTTCTTGTGAAAATGGGATATCAAACTTCAGTGGGAATCCTTAGGGTCACTAAGCATGACCCTCCATTTGCGAACGGCCACTTTGTTCTATAACATTTCGAAATGAAGGGAGGGTGAAAGACAGGCAGGCTAGAGAAAGAAGAGGGACCGGTTTAAAGGAATGACTGGTATTGGGACATGGATAGGCAGACGTAGGCAAAGAAGGAAGAGGAGCGGGTACTTTGTTTTGGTCCTTCAGACTCAATACAAATGATTCATTAAAAAACTGATGTAAAGTCAAGTAAGAAATTGGCGGAACTCAACCCAACGGACAGGGAAGAGAGGAGAAGACCAACACAAGATAACATAGGTCCACCTGGCTAGTCAACCATGGAGAATGATGGTAAGAGTCCTTCAGCTGAGATTCTTTATTTCAATTGCGATTCCAGTAACTGTGACAGTCTTTAGAAAATTGCCCAGCGTAGTGATTTAATTTTTTAATTTAAGTATTTTAGTTTTACAACATTGCTGTTCCTTGTTGATTTGGAGTCAGTGACTTTTTAATGTTTTATTGGGTTGCTTGTTTTACGTTTCACAGTCACAAGCTCTGCTTGTTTCCAATTACTATAGGCCTAGTAGAAATAGCTCTCATTGTGTTAGTTGGCAACTTAGAGTATTAAAAGAGTCGTTGAAACCTCTATGGCCTAAATATTGTCTGCTAAGGTACAACCATAGATAGGAAATAATATGGATGTAGCATCCGGGCTGACCTCAGTTATTCACACGGCATCCAATAATCCTGGTTTGTGCGTGTCGCCATCTTGTGAGATTTTTACTCCGCCTCACTCCTCTTGCCGAAAAGGGGAATCGACGTCACGTCGGGGGGAGGGAGATAGCTGACGTATACCTCCGAGGCAAAGTGAGGGACAACGGGTGGAGAGCTGTCACTCAAGAGATCGCGCCAATACATTTTAACCTCCAAAAGAATAAAAACTTGTAACTTTGGTACAACCCAAGCCCCAACCTCAGCGTTTTCAAAGTCTTATTAAACCTATTTACAGCCTGGGCCACGAAACCATTTTAGTCTGTATGTTTAGGTCATATCTCCATGACAACACTGAGGGGGGTGAATTTTTTTGGACCACGCTAGTTTTTATTCTTTTGGAGGTTAAAATGTATTGGCGCGATCTCTGGAGTGACAGCTCTCCGCCCGTTGTCCCTCACTTTGCATCGGAGGTATACTTAAGCTATCTCCCTCCCCTCACAAAATGGTGACGCGCACAAACAAGGATTATTGGATGCCGTGTGAATAACTGAGGTCAGCCAGTATGCTACATCCATATTATTTACTATCTATGGGTACAACTGAATACAAATTAAGAAAGTTAAGTAGATTATGGCTTCTCCATCTGCTGCTCCGATATCTATAAGAAATCGCCAATATTTAGGTCATGTGTAAACTTTATGTTTGTCTCTTTAATGCTGCACTCTGCCTTTCAGTGTCTCTCACAAAGACTGTTAATGAAGGCCAGCATCTTTCCCAGAGATTGATTTTCGATCTCCTTTAATTAGAGTGTATATTCATTCATGATGAACAGATACATTAGTATTTATTGATCCAATTAGGCAAAGCCGGCAGCCAGACAGAATACTTTTTTTTATTTATGTCAGGAATTCAAAAATAAGCTTATTGTTATTTAGTTAGCTTGTGTATTGTTCTTCAAATGATTGTAAGGTGATTTGTGAAAATGTGTTTGTTCATTTGTATTTGCAGAGAGCAGGGTAAACTCAAAGGCAGTTGGGATCGCTGTGGGCTTTGGGATCCTGGCGATCCTTGTCATCATTGGCATTGTACAATTCTGCTGCAAGTCCAAATGCAAGAAGTGTAAAAAATGCTGCAAGAAAAAGGGTGAGTGGAGCCTTAAAGATTCAGTCAAATTAAAATATAAAACAAGAAAACACTGTGAATTATCCAAAGGACATTGTTAACACTTTTCATACAGTAGGAATAGGAACTATATATAACCTAAGAAATATTCTGTTAAAACTGTTTACAGGGAGTTCTGAGTTATTCTGACAATAAATCAAATGTTGCCGTCATTGCATTTGTTTAAAATGTAATATTATTATATGCTATCAGCTATCTAACTATCTGCATGGTTTTGTTATTTTCAATAGACCGATACATGCGTACATGGTTAGCATCCCATAACTAAACTATTAAAAACTACAATATGATGTATCTGTCACACTGCTAGCATGCATATCCAATCTGTCTTCTCTTATTCCTCCATAGAGCCTTCATTGAAAGACAAAGTGCTCACGTAAGTGGATTTTTCCTCACAGCCTTCCAATCAAAAAGTTTGATTTCCTTGTATATAATTGCTTTATGGTTATGTGGGTCTCTCTGTCTACAGCAAAGTCGGGTTGAAGACGTCTCCTCCTCCGTTCGCCATCATGAAATGACCACCGTCTGGGTAACAGTTGGATCTGGCAACCACAATGATGGAAGGCACACCCTCTTCTTTCACTTTCCTACGCATCACATCACATGTTGTTTTCAGCATGATTCTTATCTGGTCCTATTTTTGCTTTGCTGCTATAAATAACGTTGGAGTTTTTTACAACCAATGAGGAAGGAATTTACCATGTAATATTTATATGACTTAAATTTTTGTGTGACGTCAACCATGTCACAGGCTCTTGGTCATCTTCGGTCTTGAAAACAAAAGTGGCAAGGAAAGATGGGCATTATGTTGTACTGTGTATGCAAAGTTGTTCATTTGTGTTTAATGTCATTATTAAAAAAATATAAAAAATACAATATGAAGTATACATTCAAACACCTCCTTTCAATTTCACTTTCCACTGTGAGTTTAGCTATTTGTCTTGACAGCTGTCACAGTTTTGTTTATGACTGCTAGTGGTACAAGTGTGATTCTACACCACCCCACCCCCCACACACACACCACTGAGAAACAAATGCATTCATTTAGCTGTTGATGAGAACTTTTCAGATGAAGGCAAAATATCAACAGCCAAACCACAGCAACCAGGCGGATCAGTTTTCTTGTAAACTGCAGGTGACTTCCCTTCAAAGTCATATATCCACTACCTTTTTTTCTACTTTCTATGGTTAGTGGAACTATAATGTCTTGTATTTTTTTCAATTATGAAACTTCTCTGTATCTCTTGTTTTTCTTTCTGATCGCAGCTGGCTACAATGAGGTGACTGAAGGTCAACCTTTCTAGTCAAAAACAATCCTAATTTCAACGTGCACAAGATCAAAATAGGCATAACAAAGCCTTTTCATGGCTAGAATGAGAAGCATTTTTGTTTATTTCAAGCTCCCCTCTCTGTTGATTGATGTTATATTTATGGATGATACCCATCTGTTAAGGACAATACAGATCTTAGTTTAACAATCTCCACCTGTGCTGATTTGCAAGGCCCCAACTATGTCATGTGACATGTCACAACCCACCAGAACTCATGCTGAGCTACTGGCATTCACCAATAAATGGATAAGCATGAATTATAGCACTTAGCCAAAGACTGAAATGAGTTATAAAGCTAGGTGACAATGCACAAATCAACTTTTTCCTCTTGGGATATTTTATCCTCAAAATAGCACATAGCAATTTGGCTAGAGTGGGTCTCATTTCTTTTGTTAATACCATTTCTTTATTTAGCTAAATCTAAACACAATATAGTCCTGTTTCATACAAACTGAAACAGTAAGCCAATGAAGGCCCAGATGAATAAATTAAATGTGTGGACCCTTTAAACCTGAGAACTCTACACTTTAGACTGTACACGGCAGCTTCTTATATTTTGAATCCACCTACCCCAGTTTGTATGTGTCAGTATGTGTGTATGGTTAATTGATTGAGCACAAATTTATTTTGACAATCAACTGGCCCTGGCTGATTAACGATTTGTAACTGTATCTTGTAAAAGGTGCCTTGCTTCAAAATCTACGTTAGAGAAGATTATTTTACAAAGTAGCACCAAAAGCATCATTCCAGCATGGGATTAATGTTAGACCTGGACATAATGGGAACTTTGAGGTGACAGGGTGACATGGACATTGTTCAACAGAAACCTTTTAGCTAGCCAAACGTGGAGCCGTTAATGAACTATGATCTATTTGGTGATTATCAGAAGACACATACTTCAAAACCGGTGACATGTGATACTTTGCAGTTTCATG
Organism: Ammodytes marinus; assembly: GCF_949987685.1. NCBI lineage: Eukaryota > Metazoa > Chordata > Actinopteri > Uranoscopiformes > Ammodytidae > Ammodytes > Ammodytes marinus. Next base: position 23,006,459 of record NC_137232.1, on the reverse strand, counting down.
ACGTACGTTTTTCTCAACCTTTAGGACCAGCCAAAAGGTTTCTCACTTCCCTTTTGCTTCAAACTGCACATGGAGAAGTGGGTCACTTGATTTTCCTACCTTAAGATGTTATTAATCCTCAAGGGTGGAATTAACTAAACATGTGGATATTGTTTTACTGATATGAATATAGAGTATATGGGAATGCAACCTTGTTGACAATATTTGCTCTCTTTGATATCGATGTGAAGAGGGGATTTTTTTAAAAGAGTGGAGGCCTGAAAGAGGAAGTGTTTTTTATAGAAGCTTCAAAACCACTGCCCTGGTTCCTGTATATAATCTGCATATTGGGCTCCCATGTAGCTAGATGACATGTTATGTTTATTTTCCAGTAGGTATCGCTCGGCTTGTTTCAGGGTTTTCCTCGTGTTTGCATGGTTCTTTGAGTCATGGTTTCACATATGAATATCAGGCCATTTGTTAACAGCTTGGGTTTTTTGTTGTGTGAATTTATGGAATTTACAGAACATACTGAGGAGACTGTTTCCTATAATCAAATGATGAAGAGAAAAGATATACACAGTTTGTCCTCACAATAAATAAATAGTTTTTCTTATAAGATCTAATAAATAATTTGAACAGGGAAATAGCTGGGGTGGGCAACGAAGGATACAGTATAAGACACTATACAGTCATATGAAAAAGTTTGGGAACCCCTCTCAGCTGGCATTATAATTGACTCTACTTTCACAAAAAAAAATATAAAAGTGGTATTCTTTAATTTACCAGGAACAGCTAAGTACTGGGATGTTTTCCAAACAAAGATTTTTTGAAAAGCAGTATTTAGTTTTATGAAATTAAATAAAATGTGAAAAACTGGCTGTGCAAAAATATGGGAACCCTTGTGGTCTTGCTGATTTCAATGCATGTAACAGCATGTAAAACTGATGACTTTAAACACAAAGTTGGTTGGATTATGTTGTTAAGCCTTGAACCTCATAGAAATGTATGTTTAATCATGAGAAAATGTATTTTAGGTGCCTAAATGCAAGTTGCACTTCTCTTTGACTCTCTGCTGAAGTGAGACAGAATGGGATCATCAAAACAGCTCCCAAAAGATCTGAAAAACAAAGATTGTTCATTGTCATGGTTTAGGGGAAGGCTACAAGAAGCTTTCCCAAAGGTTTCAATTGTCAATTTCGACTGTAGGGAACGTTGCCAGGAAATGGAAGGACACAGGCATAGTGGCAGTTAAACCCAGGCATGGCAGACCAAGAAAAAAACAGGAGCGGCATAGGTGGAGGATTGTGAGAATGGTTGCACACAACCCACAGATCACCTCCAAAGACCTGCAAGAACATCTGGCTGCAGATTGTGTATCTGTACATCGTTCAACAATTCAGCGTAATTTGCACCAAAACATCTGCTTTTTATAAAGACCAAATAACTTAATTTTTGTCTCATCAGTCCAAAGCATTTTCTTCCAATATGAATCTGGCTTGTCTAAATGAGCTTTTGCATACTCCATGCAACTGTATCTGTGGCGTGGGCGCAGAAAGGGCTTCCTTCTCATCACCCGGCCATACAGATGTTTTGGTGCAAATTGCACTGAATTGTAGAACCGTATACAGATACACAATCTGCAGCCAGATGTTCTTGCAGGTCTTTGGAGGTGATCTTTGGGTTGTGTGCAACCATTCTCACAATCCGCCGCATATGCCGCTCTTGTACTTTTCTTGGTCTGCTAGACCTGGGTTTAACTGCAACTGTGCCTGTGTCCTTCCATTCCCTGACAACGTTCCTTACAGTAAAAATTGACAATTGAAACCTTTGGGAAAGCTTCTTGTAGCCTTCCGCTAAACCATGACAATGAATAATCTTTGTTTTTAAGATCTTTTGGGAGCTGTTTTGATGATCGCATTCTGTCTCACTTCTGCAGAGAGTCAAAGAGAAGTGGAACTTGCATTTAGGCACCTAAAATACCTTTTATCATGATTAAACAGACCTTTATATGAGGTTCAAGGCTTAACAACATAATCCAACCAATTTTGTGTTTAAAGTCCTCAGTTTTACATGCTGTTACATGCATTGAAATCAGCAAGACCACAAGGGTTCCCATATTTTTGCACAGCCAGTTTTTCACATTTTATTTAATTTCATAAAACTAAATACTGCTTTTCAAAAAATCTTTGTTTGGAAAACATCCCAGTACTTAGCTGTTCCTGGTAAATGAAAGACATACCACTTTTATCTTTTTTGTGTGAAAGCAGAGTCAATTATAATGCCGGCTGAGAGGGGTTCCCAAACTTTTCCATATGACTGTATGTCACTTGCTAAGACGGATACAATTTTTTTTCTTAAATCAGACTTATCACCTCTTTGAGGAAATAAATATTTGCTCCTTTATTCTGCCTTTTTTTTCAGTACCACCTGATTTAGCAAAAGTTTGTGGAATGATGATCGATTATAAAACCTAAAAGGTGTAATGTACAGTAGTCAGACATGTATCAACTTTTAGGTGGCTCACAAGTATTTTACTTTGTCTAATATTTTAATGGTGGCAATAATCGCACTCACTTGCATCACTCATTGTCAACTGCATATCTGGGGTCAGGTCGTGGGGGCAGCAGCTCCAGCAAGGGACCCCAAACTTCCCTTTCAATAAGCTATGGCAGTTATAATAATAATCTAGAGGCATAGAGAAAAATGTCTAAAAGCACCTAACACCGATCAGTCAAACCATTTCTCTACATTGCTCCCCTCACAGTTTCACTTCCGGCATAAAGCATTTTAGTCAGTTACCAAGTGAGACGTGGTTGAATATGGTCTTTGAGGTAAGACTGCGACAAACAGCCAACTTTCAGCAGCTATGTGATATAACCTATACTTCCTTCCTATGTTCAATAACAGCCTGTTGCTCTGTTTTCTCCTTTCAGTTTTCTCTTTTTCTTCCCACCCCAAATATTAACGCTGCTATTTCATTATTTGAACTGCGTGTGATGTGGGGAAAAGGCTTCAATATAGCACTCAGACAGGTTATGTTAGCAGGATTTTATAAATAGCGTTATCACATTCCACAAAGTATTAGTCAGTTTTCAGCTCTACATCACAAAGAGAGAGGCACACATTGTTCATATTGAAGTCCTGTGCTCCCTCCACTAGTGACGGCGGTGTCAGTGTTGTAAGCAGAGGGAAAGTCTCCCCCAGTTGTAAAAAAGTTGTTTCGAAGTCATCAATCATGACAGTGTCCGTTTGGGTGTTTTTAAAATAACTTGAAAATGTAAGTCCCCTTTTGTCCAAGTCAGCAAAATCCCATTTGCTGTCCAGTAGTTCATTTTCAATACACACAGCTTTGTATTGTTTGATAACTTCTGTGTCATTATGGCCTAGTTTATGGCACCAAGTGCACTGACCTGCTCCGGAGCAAATACAGGACTGAGGCCCAGCCCTGTAACCTGTGATCACTTCGGCCAAAACAATGTCCGGACTAATCTGTTCCATCGCCTCGTCCTTATTACAGACATGAATCTGCACTGTGGTGTGGCTCTGCTTGCAATAATTACCCAAAGCAACACACTCCTTTAGAGACCCACTGTCATGTCCATCCAGATTCATGGAAGAAGAATCGAGCTGGCAGTCCAGCCCCAGCCCGCTATCCTCCCTCTTCCTAACAATGTTGACTTCAGTCCTCGCTGCCTGCAGGGGGTAGTCTGTCTTACTGCTGGTGGAGCTCTCTGGTCCTCCCAAGCTCCCACAGCCACTGTCCTCTTGTCTCATTGGAGAACCTCCTCCGCTGTGTGTGGCAGAGTTGGACTCCATGCCGACCCCACTGTCCATGCTTGTCCTCCTGTCCTCCTCCTCTCCGTTGTCCTCTTTGACCGTTACAATGGTCAATGGGTCTTTGATGCAGTTTTTCACTTCTGTTCTGTAACTGGACAGGAACCATCCTTTGTCTGTAACAACCTCCATAGTCCCTTCTCCAACAGAGAGTGGAAGCCAGCCACTTATAGGGGATTTCTGGTTTGAGAAAAGGGAAATTCAGGGTTTGTTGTATTATGCATTGTGGTATAAAGTAACTGAAGTTAGTAAATGAACAACTGAACGATTTCAGCAAGGGGTATATTAAGAATAACTAACAGAACAGAACTCTAATGTCTTCCAATATCCTGTAATGTAATGCACTTACCAGTGCAGCAGGAGATTTTTCTGGACGTCTTAGGTAAAACAGGAGGATGGCTGCCATGATGGCAACAAATGCCAGCACACCCAGAATAGACATGGATGACACAGCAGCTATGAACCATTCTGGAAAGAACAAAAACAGGAAAAAGTTTACTTGGAGGGAGTGTATTGTAGGTGAAAGTTTTACCCCAAAGCTTGAGATTTAAACATGTATCATATTGAAACACAATTTTGTTTTGCAAGCTGTGGCTTCTTTTCTCCTTGTACCTTTTTTGGCAGTTGTTTGTGTCATGCCTGTTAGTAACATATCTCGTGTTAGTATGATTGGCACATATTTTTTTGTTAGAGTCCTGCTAAATTTTGTTTTTGTGTTTTTATTTTTTATCTTATTTGGGCAAATTAATTAACCAAACTAACCTAAATTACAATCCTCTGATTACTGCTCAATTCTACTAATGCTTATCAGTGCCTTATATTATCTAGTGTTCTTCCTACCTTGCTCGGGTAGCAGCAGACACTTTGGAGGGGACACAGGGCTGGCAGACAGAGCTCCATTGCCCTCTACTTTGATGCTGACACAGTACTCTCTCCCCCAGTGGAGATAACTGAAAGTCCTTTGATTCTTCCCCATGTCATCTTTTAGGTATGCTGTGGTATTCTGTTGGGGGGGGGGGGGAGGGAATCAGAATGCCATACAGATCAGACCATGGCAATTTTTTTTTAAACATACATTTCAATACATAATTTTTGAGTTTGACTTATTTAAAAAAAAACATTTAGTTTTAGCTGTTGTCCAGTGTGATTATTTGAGTTTTAAATCAACTTACGAGTGTTAGATTATGTTATGATTTTGTATTTTTTAATATAATGACAGGGTTTGTTAAAATAGTGGGTGCTGTGTTTCATTATTTCCCATACTGTGCCTTTAAACCCTTTTTCTAATGCCCACCTTATTATGGTGTCCTCTCTCCTCCAGGTAGACGGTGTAGGTGACTCCAAAAGGGAAGAGTTGTCTCAGAACAGGTTTCGGGTGAACATGAACTGTTAGAGTGCTGGATGTCGCCCACAAAGAGTAGGATGGAGGCTGCAAGTCACCTACAAGGAACAAAGAAAGGTTAGTGTATACTTAAATTATTGCTCAACGAGTTAACGCCTTGTTTTAACGATGCTACACCGTCATATAAAACTGACACCCATGCTTACTTGCACTTGGGAGAAATTTCCTTTGTTTCCACATGGACACATCGTCTCCTGCGACAAGCTGAACTCTGACTTTGTAGCCACCGCGGTAGTCATGTATAAGGCTGCTCAGGTCACAGTAGGTCTTAGTGATCCCTCTGCAGCTGTCAACCACATCCCATTCACCGCTGTGCCTGTAGAGAGGACAGAAAACAAACCAGTCACCAACTGGAAGCAGCACAAACATTTTCACTTGCACTGAAAGTCAGACCCAACTCTCCAACATTTCGCCACATCAAAAATAACATACATAACATGTAAGAGGTAAATCTTAAAGTTAAACATACTTTGCCATTTGTACGTTGTACTGGGAGTCTGATGGGGCGTCCACAGGATGTTTCCAATGTACTATTACCTCCCCATCCAAAATATCTACAGACAGTTTGTCAGGCTGAGGTACATCATGCCCTGCTAAAGAATGAAAGGGAATCATGAAGTAGATTCATCACACATACTTAAAAAATCCATTTAAATTTTACATACAGTACGACAGAGAGTGGAGACATTTGTACTGTGACGTAAAATCCTAAATCTGGTGTACACTTGCTTATCGAATGCCCATGTCAAGGATGAGGTTAGGCCAAGAAAAGGGAAGTCTCTTTGACGAAAAGACGCAGTGATATTGCAAATTATTTATGGGATCTCTGATCTTAATGATTGTGGGTTTTTCGTATAGGGAACAGAGTTATACCCATTTCCACTCTGACTGTGGAATTTATTTACCAGAAAGGAACAGGAACTTTTACTATAAATGTTCACTAAATGTAATTTTTTCCCTGAAACCGTCATGATATAAACCATAATGGAAATAGAGGTATAAAAAAAATGGTTTCCTCTTAACGGATAAACATTTCCCAGAATGTCTGTATTTGACAAACAGTACTTGATTTAACATTAATTGATGTCTGTAACAATTCCTCAATGATAAATAAAAATCATTGTCACGATAACCATGGTAAAGAGAATTTAAACACAAAACAGTAAATAAAGCAGATACAAAATCCAGACTACAATGTAATAAAAGTTGTTAATTACCTGACACATAGTTTACATAGAGGATCAAGACGACAAGAATTGGTGTCTTTATGCTAATATCCATTTTTAGTATTTTCTTAATTTTTCATGATCCAAAGTAGCCACCAATGAAGTCCCTATTTCCAGTCACCAGAGAGGCGAACGAGGCTGTAGAAACATGGTCTCTTCACAACAGCTCTGTGTAACAGTTCAGATGAACCTGTGTACCGTAGATAAATGTTGACTAAAGTGGAACAGCTGTTTTTGCGCTGCTGTGACCGATCATCCGTGGAAGAAATACAGAGGCAGTTGGTTTTTCCCTAATGATTTCATATATTTTATCTACAAACGCCCCCTCTCTTGCTCAACTCCCCGCCCTCTTGGATGATTCGTTTCCTGTTGTGACTACACCAATGATGCTGCTGGCAGTTTCGTCTCTCTCTCACTCTCCGTCTCTCTCTCTCTCACCAAACCTTTTCCTTCCTATTTTCTCTTTTTCTTTTCCCCTTTCGACAAAAGCATGTCTGTACAGGGATTCCCCTTTAATTCATTTTAATTTGAGTGATATTAGAGATTCATTGTGGTGCTTGTCGAGGTAATTTTTAATTGTTTCCAAAATGAAACATACAACTTGAACCAGTGGCAGACACATCCCGTCTCTGTTTGCCTCTGTTTAGTTTGTGCGTGAATGCAGTTCATGTAGATAATTTGTATGTTTTCCTAGTGCATAGTGTGTTTCAACCCTCAGTTGTTTTTTGTGCAAATAGCAGTGGTATATATAGATTTGAGAGGGAATGGGATAATCTACATAACTAAAAGTATATACACTACTCACAAAAAGTAAGGGATTTTCGGCTTTCAGATGACATTTCAGAATGCACCTAAAATGCCTGTACATGTGAGCTTAGTTTGACCATCTCTTAACTTTTGAATGCACATGTCCAACTGTTCAAGTACTTATTGCATAACAAGCTGTTCTCTAACTGATTAACCACACGAATCCCAGCAAGTGTCTGATCCATAAACCGACCACTAAATGTTCTGGTTCACTGATAATTTATCTTAAAACAGTCCTCTTCATCATACTGTTCACATTTTGAAGTTGCCAAGGAGCTTAGAATTTCACATCAGTGTCATCAGCAGGTTATAATGGAGATGCAGAGACTGGCAGATTCACAGAAATAGGCGTAAGTGTCAAGGACACATGACAAGTCATCAATATTTTTGGTTGTGGTGTACCTACCACTGTTGTTAACTTTTTGTTTAAATAAATCATTTGAGATGACGACATCTTTATTGCATGCTCCTACTTAAATACCCAATTTTATGATATAATACTGTATGTAGCATAAACATTTTACATAAATTTCACCTGAAAGTCGAATATCCCTAACTTCTTGTGAGTAGTACAGTATAACAAGCTAAACAAACAGGATCAAAAGGCATAAAATAAGTCACTTAATTTGTTGTTTGATAAGTCATCATTTTATATGTGTCATAAAAGTACAAAGTAAGAACCAACATGAAAATCTTTCGATTTTTCAACCTGTTTGGACATGTAGACACTTAATCTTCATGTAAGTAGTCTTTTGTACAATTTCAAGAAAAAAACATTAATATTTCTTATGTGGAAACAGTGACTCTACTCTGCTACATTTAGCACAACTAAAAAAACACAACATTTGTATCAGGTGTATGGCATCGGGTGCCAACAATTAAAACATCACTTTAATGAGTATCCTGGAGGAACCTGCCTTATGTAAACCTCAGATATTTAAGTTCTGGTTTCCTTTTTGTGATTTGAAGTGTGTGGTGTCATCATGCCTACATCTAAAGAGCTACCTCACGCCCTAAGAATGGGTTTTAAAAAACATGTCCAAAATATTTGGACTCAAACAAGCAATCCACTCCATTGAAAAGGGAAACCCAAGATTGTTGGTGCGATCCAGAAAACTTGGACGTTGAAAATTGTCCAGTTTGTAATTTCCGATTTTCAACCTTAGAGTCGGGGTACAATGGATATGCTCCAAATTTACAAGAAAGAACTCCGACTTTAAACGGCGTTCCAGTTATTATTAGTTACTATCAGAAAGAGCCTGCAGACATTTAACCTGCATGAGCGATGTGCAAGCATCCATTGACAAAAAAAAATAGAGCAAGACTAAAGCATGCAAATGAACACCTAGGCAAGGCCCAGAACCAGGACAGATGAGCCAAAGATAGAATTGTTTGTCTACAATACAAGCATACATCAAAAACTTCCACAGGGTATTCTAACTTTTTTTTACAGAACTGAATAGTTCTTGCTCACTTCTATGTATTATGAGTCTTGTATGCAGGTTGTGAGGCTGGAATTAAGTTGCATTTCTTTTGCAGTCTCTCATAAAATGTCTTCTAAGTAAGTTATCCACTTATATTAAATCAAGTGATGTTAAGAGAGCCAAGACCATTACAAAAAATGTATCGGCTGCATGCAATATCCGTCTGTATCTCGACAATCCACAGTGACTATGAAACCCAATCTCCTTACCACATCTCACTCACGGACACATCAGCTGACAATTTTGTCAGGTATCACTTTTCCACAGCTTTAAAATGAAATGTGTGATGTAACGGTTATTCTGGGTGCTTTTCTAAAATATCACTTCTCTTTTTCATATCATCTAAAAGTATTAAGCTAATTTTTAGATTTCATCCTGCTCCTTGTTAATGCTTATATATTCAAGGAACATTATCTGAGAATGTACCCTCATGTTCTGACTCTCAGTATTTCCATTACTTAGCGTAGACATGCAGTAATGCACAATGCTCTACACAATGCCTAATTTCCAGTCCTACAGCTGGATTCGACCTGAGTATTCTGCGCTACAATTTTATTTTTAAACGATGAATATACACAATTGCTCTGAAATTTAAGGGATTAACGTTTAATCAACCGCAGCCACCTCTGTTGTCTCTCCTGTTTATAGGACTTTAGTGCCAGCCTTTACCCAGGTTTTCCTCATGACATTGTTTGGTAAATAAATACAATGTTTGCAACCTTCACAGAACATGTGTCTCAGCATGAAAATACCAAACTCTTTCAGTTTGCATGCTAAACTAACTTTAATAATTAAGCAAACTGAAAAACATGGATATGGTGATAGCATACACTAAACACACAGTTCCACTGTATTACTACACTGAAGAGGAATAAATCAGGAGAGGTCAATCATGAGGAGAAGTATCTCTCTTCGTTGTAGCCTAGAATGTGACCTAATTTCCCCCTATTGTTTCTCACCTCCTCTTCACGTTTGACTGCTTCAGTTTTAGTTCCTGGTATATGTAAATACACTAAACCATGGGTTTACCTGTTACCAATGCCTTTCAGTTTCTGTCTCACAGGTGGACCTTAACTGCTGAGTCAATCTGAGCAGGGGTGTGCTCCACTAAAATGGCATCATTTGCTATACAGAGAGGGGGCTTTTTTTCTTCACATTATACACTTTATTGTCATTGTATGAATACAACTAAACTACGTTGGTGGTAATCAGTGCAGCAGGAATTAGGTAAAACAGTTTTTAAAAACAATCAAGATAAAGATAAGAAGATAAAAGATGAAAACAGAGACAAAAACAATGCATATGTCGTGATGCTTTTCATAAATTCAATACATCATTCAGTCTCAGTGATCTCAACGACAATAAAATCCTCAAAAAGTCATCAGGCAAGCTAATATCTGGGACATTGAGGTACTGTGGTATTTGGCTTAGATCCCAAGGCCATGCCCTATTTTCACAATATGTGTTATTTTGTTCGATATACTCAAGAGCAGAGGCCAAGGCAAGCACCGATGCAGCAGAGGCGAGAGGCACCTATTTGCAGACCCATGGGGAGCGGAGCTCCACCGGAAATACGAAATTTCTTCTTTGTTTTGTTTTAGGGGAGAGTGGCCTAAGTTGTGCCACTTTTTACTCAAAGTGACTTTAAAGTGAGGCCTTGACAGTTATGTCTCCAACTCAAATGTGTACATATATTTCAGGATGTTGTGCATCCCTGGCAATAAAAACTTTGGATCTGAAATAAACTGTTTGAGAAATATAGCTTTCAGAAAAAAAGTTGTCTTGTGGCACAACTTGCCCCCGGTGTGGTGTAAGTTGTGCCACAAGAGAGAATACAATGGGGTAAATTGTGCCAAAGATATATATCTCATAAACTGTAATGCAAGACAAATTCATAAGACAATTACTTATTTAAGGTTTATTTAAAGTAAATAAAGTAAATATTTTACAAAGATTGAAGGTCAATTTTCTTAAACAAGGCCTATCAGATCTTGGTGGTTTTGCCTGCAAAGTTCACAATGACAAAGCCACCATCACCATCTTTCTGGCCATCTGAACTCTTGTCAGTGGTGTCGTTAAGTGGAATGGAGTTGTCAGTCTCTTCTGAGCTACTGTAGACTTTTTGGTGACCAGCGTATACAGCCATGCCACTGGCACCACTCTCAGAAATGTACTTTGCACTAGTTGCTCCGTGCTTGTGGAACCAACCGCCACCTGACAAATGTGATTCCCCCTCCATTTCTGCCTTTAAATCAAGGCTCAAAACCCATATGTACACCCTGGCTTTTCGTCCCCATTAACTATCTTAAGGCCAGGACACACCGGCCAGATAATCGCCGTCGTAGTGTCGGTAGGGGGTCGGGACACGAATCTGTTTGGTGTGTGCCGTGACGTCGGCCGACGTAGAGGTCGTCGGCCGACGTAGAGGTCGTCGGGCTTGTTTTGCGCCGATTGAACATGTTCAATCGGCGGCTGACCGTCTTTCATTTGGAGCAATTTGATTGGTGGAGGGCTAGCGAATCAGTGAAGCCCGGAAGTGAGGCGGGTAGCACAAACAGCTAACAACAGCTAGCCATCGTTTTAATGTGTTTGTTCGTTTCGTTTTGCGAGTACTCACATGCATCAACCCTTGTTGACTGCTCGACACCATGCTCGACACTCTGCAAAAAATTGTGCTCTTATGGTCCGTAAATATAAATACGTATTTCTATCTATGTTTATGCTCTAGAGAGCTGTCCCATCATTTCCGGCTTTCGTATTTTTTCGGGCCACAATACAGATTAGCGCCACCTGCTGTTTTGGAGACATTACGTCCCGCGCAAGCGCAGAGCGTACGGAAAATAAGCAGTCGTCTCGGTGTGTTTTTTGGCCGCGACGGAAAGACTGGAGCTTCCTGAAACGGCGACTCCAGTTTTTGGGTAGTCGGAACGTGTCGGACTGGTGTGTCCTGGCCTTTACCTCTGCACTACTATCTTTGTTTATACATGTGGATGTATGGGCTTTATGTGTTTTATTTTTGTTATTGTTATTTTACCTTCATTGGTTACCTACTGAATGCACTATGTACAGCACTTTGGACAGTGCAAACTGTCATAAATGCGCTTTTATAAATATATTTTACTTACTTACTTACTTACTTACTTATAACTCACCTAGGCCCTTTGGCACAAATCACCCCAACCCCAGAATTTTGGATAATGAGCATGATGCAGCAGTTTAGGGCTGACATCGTGCTAACTGTATAGACTCAAAGTGTAGCATACTAAAGCACTAAAACATGTGTCAAATGTTTTCAAACTTGTCTATAATTGTTCAGACACAATAATCAAAAAACCTTGATCATGGAAATGTTACTTTGAAAGGCAAACAACTGTTTTTTGAGCTTAAATGTGCTTATATCTTATTCCTTGTGTCTCTCTTCTTTACAGGATGTGTCAAATGGATGGCTCTTCTTAAATATGTGGTCACATTTCCAATTTCTTCCACGGTTTTCAAGAAACAAGGGGTGGCACAACTTAGGCCACTCTCCCCTAATGGCGGCGATCAATAGCGGTGAATAATAACAAGACACAGTTTCCACCGGCTATGGTGCTTGTAGACAGTAAAATAAGTCAGTTTGTTAAGGGTCCCAAGCAGTGTTAATTTTGTTGACTAAGACTATGACGAAAAATATTCGTCGACTAACCTTTTTCACGGACGTAAACTAAATAAAAACTAAATAAAAAGGCAGATATGATGACGAAGACTGAGACGAATATAATTGACACTATAGTCTACGAATAGGAACGAAACTCTGTGGTTTAATGGACAAAAATGATAGTCAGGGATATCCTGCCCGTTAACGTTGTCTAGGGGAACGGCTAAGTTCCGCGATCTGTCTGTAGTAGGCTATGTCTCGAGCTTGAATACACAGAGCCATGTCCCCAAACTGACTGCGAAACTATATAGGAAATTAACTGTGAAACTGCCGCCTCCCTCCGTTAGTTTCTGTTTTCACCCGAGTAAGTTACAATCAACTCCAACGCATGGACAGTGTTCAATTAAAACCTCTCATTTTATTATCAAAAAGGCTTTGATGATGCAAAAGTCCGAACACAAACAGCTGCAGCAGTGTTGCTTAAAGGAAATCGCAGTTGCTCAGTTTTATCAGCACCTCAACTGCGTGCTGCTGCTGCCCAGGGGCGGCCTTAACGATCTCGGAGCCCGTTTCAAGACCTAGTGTGGGGCCCCCCACTTTTTTAAAATATTTTCTTTATTTTAATTTTTTTATAAGTAATGCTTGTGCATGCTCCCCGCAAAAAGAAAAAATATTGTGGAATCCAGTTGGTTCATAGACAGATCATGAGATAATGGGCCCCCGGGCACAGGCTCTTAAAGCCCCCCCTCCCCCCATCCAGTCAGGTACACTGATTTTATGTGAGATTATTACGAATGAAATAGAATACATGTTTTGTATTACAACCATTAAATCTGTCTCTGTATTGCATATTCAAAACTTAATACCATTCAATGAAGAAATAAACACTTAGTCGACTAAGTCCGCTGTACATTTAGTCAGCGAAAACTGCTTATATTTATACTTATTTAGTTGACTAAGACTAAAATATTTCAGATGACTAGAATAGGACTAAGACTAAATATTCAAAAGACTAAGACTAAATCAGAATTTGCTGCCTAAATTAACACTAGTCCCAAGTGGCCAGGACGGTGGTACAAAGTAGATGTTGAGGTAGAAGATGAATGAAGCAACGTAGCTTTGTGTACATCTTCCGAAATCCGTCTCTTTAATTCACAATTATCACAAGTAGGTCAATCACATACAAATATAAACTCTTATAAATAAAACACAAAAAGTGCCACCACATTAAAATAATCAACTAATTTTAAAAAATGGGGAGTGACAGTTTCCATTATAGATCCTGATTGATTTATTACCAGACCCATTGTCCTTTAGTGATCACAGTTTTACTTATTATATAATTTCTATATTCATATTAGGCTTTAACCATAGATAGTAAATAATATGGATGTAGCATCCAGGCTGACCTCAGTTATTCACACGGCATCCAATAATCCTGGTTTGTGTGTGTCGCCATCTTGTGAGATTTTTACTCCGCCTCACTCCTCTTGCCGAAAAGGGGAATCGATGTCACGTCGGGGGGAGGGAGATAGCTGACGTATACCTCCGAGGCAAAGTGAGGGACAACGGGCGGAGAGCTGTCACTCAAGAGATCGCGCCAATACATTTTAACCTCCAAAAGAATAAAAACTAGCGTGGGCCAAAAAAATTCACCCCCCTCAGTGTTGTCATGGAGATATGACCTAAACATACAGACTAAAATGGTTTTGTGGCCCAGGCTGTAAATAGGTTTAATAAGACTTTGAAAACGGCCTATCTAACAAGTGAGTCAAAGAAAAACTGCTCGTCTTGGCGCCACCCCCAGTGGCACTTTCTGGTTACTACAGTTGTAGGTCACTTCCTTATTGGATGCCGGTAAAAATCGATGAGGTTGGGGCTTGGCTTTAACGAGGCTCGTCTGTGACTTTGTGATCACGCAAGTGAACAGTAACGATCGCGTGCAGCCGCAGAATTACATTTCAACCTGACATAAATAGCCTGTTCAATGGCACAAAAGTACTGTTAATAAATAAATAAATAACGAGATACATAGCCTACAATACAATAGGTTTATTAATCTGAATGTAGAGCATGTTCACGGCACGAGGGCTGAGAACTATGCTACTGATCAGATAAATGATCGATCAAACGTAAAATCATCAGGAAATGATAAAAACATCCCGATGGAGATTTCTATGGAGTGATTTTGCTTTAAACTGTACAGGGTCGCGTTGTGGCAGTGACACTCTTTCTTCAGTCGGAGCTGCAGCGTAAAGTGATCACCTATCCAGCAGGTTAGACCCACGGCGTATGTTGTTTCTTATACTATCTATGATGTTGCCGCAGTAAACCAGCTCCCTGAAATAGGCCCTTGGCCACTTGGCCGCCAGTAAAACAAAACGTAGAAGAAGGTAGCGTATTTCCGGTGGAGCAGGTTTCGTGTTTCCGGTGGAGCTCCGCTCCCCCATGGGTCTGCAAATAGGCACTCTTGGCAGAGGCAGATGCCCCCTTTTCCAACAGCACCCGCAAACTTAATATTTCCTGATGAAATCCAAGATATTTTGTCAGGGTGAAATATGCAGGACAAGCATATAATGAGTAGCAAAACTACTATAAGCAGTGGGACCCTCACAACACAGCAAGGGATCGGCCATGTAGGGTTATTAAACTTCTTGGAAATTGTAGAGAACTAAGCTACAAGTTCAACTTTACTGAATGGAACAGCAACATTAGTTTAGTTTACAACATCAAAACTCTTTAGTATTTTTATTTTTACATGTAACCAAATGTATTCCAAGTGGATGCGTGATGTCACCTACATATAGAAGTGCTTTTGTCGCCTTTTCTTGTTGTTATTTTTCTTAGGACTACAATGATGACCATGACAAGTTCCGAACAACAGACAAAACGTGGACAGAACAAGGATACAGTGGTGACATGTTGAGAGTCTCAAGTGAGAGGGAGGAAATAGAGAGCATTTGGAAAGTTAATGTAAAAGTGAACAAATCACACAGAGGTAATGAAAACACGCAAACAGTACCACCCATTTAAGTGAATGCAATGGAACATTTTAAAAATAGTATAGCACCTTAAGAAATGTCCACACACTTAATCATTACCTTTATTTCCTGGAATTGATCACAGGGGATTTTTTTTTCCTGACAGCATTTCCTTGTACTGCCTACTCCTTGCATTGTTATATAAAATGTAAATGCAATGTAAATAAATGTAGAAAACAAATTTTACCACAGAGTTATATACTGTATATATCCATTACAAGTTCCTGTCATTCACAGGGGAAAAGAGGACGTTGTGGCTCAGGGCCCTGAAATCTCAGCTGGTGACACTTGAACCATAATGGAGCTTCTTACTGGGAAACGAGGCTTGACTGTCCCTGGCTGCCACAAAACCTGTCTGGCAGGTAGAAAACTGGTGCATTGGGCACGCCTGTCTCTGTAAGGAGAAGAATGAAGGATTGAGAGAATGATGGAGGAGGGAGGTGTTAGGCAGGAGAGGGGGAAGGCAGAACTACCTGTTATTGCGTGGACGAATGTCAGGGACAAATAAACAGTAGAAAGGAGAGGAGAAGGAACAGAGAGACGGGAGAGTTGAAGTGTTTAATGTGGAATCACCATGCTCTAACTAAATAACCACTGCTCCGTGACTGTGTAAACGGCTGGATGTGAAAAAGCTCCTCTCACCTGCTCTCACCTTCACTCTCCACACTCTGCTGACGTGAGATGGCAAAGTATGACCCGGTAAGTTCTTCCTTTGTGTTTCAAAAATTCCTTTTCCTTGTGTCTCTTTGCGTTCACTCTCACTTCACCCTCCCTTCAATCAAAAGAAAAACTTTTTTTAACAATACTCGCTTGCCACTCACTCTGAATGGTGGTATTTGTTTTGTATATTTGCGTCTTCGTTCTCCCTGTTTGAGTTTCGGTGTATTGACTTGTCTGAAGGGCTGCGTGGCCTCCACACACTTGAAAAGTGCTGTTCATTGCAAAGAGTTTAGGTTGACAGCAGAGGTTTTGTTTTAATTTACCTGTCAGAAAGCAGGTATACGTGGAGTTAAGATATAGGTTTCACCTACACAAAGTGTTAAAACGGTGTCAGTCTTTAGTTTCTGTTTCTTTGGGCAGGACTTCAACACCTTGCTTGAAACTCTTTAGATTATAACACTTTTATTGACCTAAAATTGCTATTCAGTTATTGTGGCAATATTTTTTTTAAATAATTGGTAAAAAAAAATTTGGTTAAGAAGCAGTATATTTTGGTCCACCGTTAAAGCAAAGAGTCAGAACAATCATTTTGGATATATATCCAGATTTGAAGATACATGACTTTCCTTATATCTATTTAATCATAAATAAATATAAATCGAGAGTATAAGGATACAAGGTCCTGTATGTTGCAAGTGAGACACACTTGCGATTCTGGGTTTTGTACAATACACCCGATTTCAACTAAATATGTAATCTACTCAATTTGAAGTATATGATTTGTAACTTTATATTATCATAGTTGTTAAGTTAAATTTTGACCTTTTCAAATGTCATGTGAACTCTCTAATCTTTTAATTTTGCATAATTTTTCCATGATAATTGTCGAACTATGCAAGATGATACAAGTGTATTCTGCTGGGAAATATGATGTACCTGCTCCGCTACCTATATAATCCAAAGAAGGGCTATATGCTGCCTATAGGCATATTCTGAAACTTGATCAGTATGCAATAGAAATGGTCCTGTAAAACACCTTTTGTGGTGAGTCAATAGCCAACAGCTTTCTCAGTGCTACTCCAATAGATCATTTCTTTTTTTGACAAAGGATTTTTGTGAAGCATTGTCACAGCTGCTGTGGAGATCATGGCTGGAAGTTAGAAATTATTTTTTAGCTTTCTCTGCATCAGGGGCAAACATGATGAGGTTAAAGCTCAATGATGCAATAATCAAGACTTATCTGACCGTATTGAACCGACACATTAAAGGTGCTTTTCAGACTTAACTGAAGCAAATAATCAAAATTATCAAAAATAATGGAGCCTATGTTATGAAGTGGACCCGGATCATGTTAACTCATCTCATAGGCTACCCATAACAAAAGATGATTACAAGAAATTCTTTAAAAGTAGAGCCTCTTGTAATAAAGAATTACAAGAATCAATTTCCGTAAATGCTGAAGTGAAAGTGGTATGATCACCATTTGTGGTACGTGTCACACATGTGATCATGCCACATTGTGCTCAAACAAGTTTAGTCACATAACATTCTGCATTAAGAAATATTTTATATTTCTTCCTCAGCCTTTCCGAGTTGCATTCCACAGCATAGCACTTAGCCAACATCTTGCAACTCTTCATAAATGCATGAGCTTTTTGTGTTTTTTTACAATAAAGAGTTAAGTATGCCTAATTGTTTTGGGATATATGCCTCTCTTGCCAAAAGTTAGATAAAAAGAACAAATCATGTCTGTAATGTAGCTTGTGCCACCAACTGGTTAGCCTAACTTAACACAAAAGACTGGAAACAGGGGCAATAGATAGCTGCTCAAGGATAATTCAATCGAGCGCTAACTAATTGACATGTTATATCTTGTTTGTTTTGGTTTTTGAACAGATTTTTAACAAACAAAGTATAGTGTGTGTGATGAGTCAGCTGGTCGATTTTGTTAGTTTTTAGACATGTTGCGAGGATACATCACTTGTGTCTTGATGCATAAGATCTTCAGCCAGGTGGGGACTAACAAAGGCGTGAAACAGTGTTAGGATTGCATTGAGCTGTCTGTCTTGGCAACCAGAAACATGCAAGTAGGCCTACTGTAATTTACCTCCCTAGCTATTGTCTGTCTATCTACTGATATAATCAAACATATCAAATTAAGCATGCTGTCTTTGTTTCCAAGGTTAACATGTGACACAATGATTACCCACACAACTTCAAATCACATTGTGTGTTATTGTAATAAGGAATTGTATCTATATAGTGACCTCTCTGTTAGTAATTTGCTTCCCCTGTCTTTCCCTTACAGAATGAGGCCCCCCCTCCTTACTACTCTGTTGCTGTGCAGCCCACCCTCCAGCCTTACGAGGAGGTTGTGTATGGCATTGGTCCAGGCCTGACACCCCCCACCAAGCCCCATTACATCCCCCGGTATGGACCACCTGCGGTTGTTCCCCAAGTCGGCCCACGGTCAAGCATTCGTAAGTGATATCCACCGCTTCCATATTTGTATAAGAATAGAATGGAGGCGAACGCAACCTCAAAACAAATGTAGGCGGAGAATTTTAATGTGTATTTATTTTTAATGTGTGTGTACTGTGTGTGTGTGTCCAGCCCCCAGCAGTAAGAGGAAGAGATGCTGCAATAGTAATTCCCAATGTTACGGAGGGTCGGGGGGGACCTTGCTGGTGCTTGGTCTGCTGGCCGTGGCCATCTGGCTTGGAGGTATACTGTGTTTATTCATACAAATCACTGGACATTGTCATTACTATTCATTTGCTGCTCCAATTTGTTTAGGCTGATTGTAAATGAATGCTAATTATATGTTGAACCAATGTTCCTTGTGCCCTTGACAGTGGATTTTGTTTGTGGATGTTTGAATTTGTTCAGTTTTTTAGATTTGGATTTCTGGTTAACTAGAACAATAATGGCAAACTCCTACCTTCCTCTCTTACCCGCACTCATTACCATACGCTTTACCCCACAGTTCGTTATGGAACACGATTGGCAACGGTAGCGATCCTCTTTGATGATGACGACATTAACGAAGTGGGCAAGTCGCCTTTGCCAAAGTACGACACCTGCCCCAACAATACTGTCCTATGTGATGCGATAAGGGACTGCACACTGGGCACAGACGAAACAAACTGTGGTAAGTAAGCACAAGCACACACATAGACCTTACTAGAACCATGCAGACTAATACAAGGACAGATGGTGAAGAAGGCTGGACAGACACTTGCTAGCCAAAAGGCTTAAAATGAGATGAAAAAAAAACCAGGCTAGAGAAGCTTCCAATTGTGTTATCATACATAAGTTTGATATATGAGGATAATATTCTATGGCAGGCTCATATTTCTAGTGTTAATATAAACAACAGATACAACTCAGATCTTCCCTAATGACATTATCAGTAAGTGTATTTTTATCATTATTTTAAAGCAAGATTTACCTTGTTCATTTAGGCAGACATAATTTGATTTTGTTCAAAATCTTGGACTTAGTTATCAGGGAATAATGTAATGTGATATGAAAAAGGTAGGAAAGAAACTGCACACAGCAGCATGCTTCCATTTGTCCAGCCTTGCAAAGTGAAACTTACGTCATAGCCTATATGAATTTTGCTTCTGCTTCAATTGATTGTTGTTGCAACAGCAGCAGCACGCAGGCTTAAGACTCACACATTGCTGTCACTTAGTGTTTCCCACATTCCACAGAAGAGACACTATCTAAGTTGTCTGCTTTCGTTGATCTCCCTCTGTGTCTTCCCTCAGTGAGGTTTGGTGCAGACGACAGTCTGCAGCTCAGGACATCTGAAGATGGCCGCTTCCTACCAGTTTGTTTCAAGGGCTGGAACCAGACCTACGCCGACCGGACCTGCGCTCAGCTTGGATTCAGACGGTAAGGAATCCTCACTCTCAACTATAATTTGGTCAGAGCTAACCTGACCCTAAAGGCTGCTAAACAACACATTAAAGAGTCCTCAGAGCAGTAGTGCTCAATGCTGAACACCATTTACTATCGGCACTCCTAACATCAAAATGTTTATTGCCTTTCCCCAGTCATCATTCAAAGCTAGCTTCTGGCTCCATGAATGAGTGAATTCCCCGGTCACTTTGCCAGATAAAATTTTCAACAGCAGCAAGCGAACATGTGGGCTTCTCTCTCACAACCTGTAACTCACCTGCTGAGATCTGTCTCGTTTCTCCTCACCTGCTGCCGTGTGCTTGGGGTTCGGATGGACTCTCAGCTGGCCTATCTAGAGTGTGTCAGTGTGACAGAACCAGAATGAGTTTCTAGGCCAAATCAGGCATTGTTTGGACAAAGTGCTCTCTGTATGTGCATGTTAATCTCTTCCAGCTTTCTGAACTGCCCTTCTCTCTGTCTCCAGGTCCCATGTCACCAAACCACTTAAATCCCAGGACTCTGTTGGTTTAACTATGACTGACAGACAACCGCCTTACTTGCCTGTCCATGGTTTGGTTAAAGTCAGGTATACAATCCAGTCGGATCTCTCCTTGTTTTCAAACACAACTCAGGCCTAATCTATGATCATTACGATCTCAGTAAAAAAAATCAACCTTATCTTGTCAAATCTATCCATTTTTATCAAGGTTTACTCCACCTAATTATGTTAACTGACATGTTTTTCCCATGTGGCATTACGCAGTCCTTCCTGTCCGGACAAGGAGACTGTCTCCCTCCAGTGTTTGGGTAAGGAGCCTCATCTAGAATAGATGAGGGTTACATGCAAGCCAGTTCAGGCAGTAAACACATCCTTTCAATCAAAGCCTTGAAAACTGACACTTTCAATGACTGATGCAGCTGTTAGTGTTTATACACTATTGCATTTCATAAACTCCAGGATCCACCTGTTGGCTCACAGACTACCTTTCTGTTGGCAGAGGTTATTCTCAGCACTCCCCCAACACTATAGACTGCGTTCACATAATGATCTATTCCAGGAGAATTGGGAAAACTGAAAAATGCAAAATTGTATGTGCAATGGACATATAACTGATTTTGGAAAAAGAGAGTTTGTAGAGAAAAATCACAGCCGTTTGACTGAAACCCACCAAACAACAATATTGAATTTTCTCTCAACCTTATATAAATGATGCTATTGCCGTTTCTTCAGTATTGACTACAGTAATCTCATATCGGCTTTCGTTCCCAGACTGCGGACGGCAGCCGTCTACCTCCCGGATCATTGGGGGCAGCGTAGCTAAGACGGGTCAGTGGCCGTGGCAGATGTCACTCCACCATGGCGTCTCCCACATCTGCGGAGCTGTCCTGATCGCTCCTGATTATGTGCTGACCGCTGCCCACTGCATCCTAGGGTGAGTGACATAACCTGACCTGTTGACCAAAGCCAGTATCAGTAGTCCATTGCTTTCCACTGAACAGTCTCCTCTCCTCCCATGTAGGCAGGAAAAGGATCTGAAATTGTACGCTGGAGTGGTGTCCCTGGATAATCTACCTCAGCCCCACCTGGTACAGAAGATCCTAGTGAACGAGAACTACAACAGCAAAACTAATGACCAAGATATTGCTTTGCTCAAACTTAAATCTCCAGTTAGATTCAATGGTCAGTCACAGCTTCACTTCTATCAAAATAACGTTCATCCTACTTTCGTGCATATGGCTGCAAAAATCACATCTTTCCCTACTCAACTGTCTTGGTGGAAATGTAAATCTGAAATTATAACATCTAAACAATAAAAAACCCTGTGTGGAGATCATGAGCTATTCACAGTCACTCACTTATTACAATTTGGTTAACGTTTACTTTTTAGACAGCAAGTGATTTAATATGTGAGAAGTTGAGCAGAATTTGTCCATCACATATCAAAGTTCTGCACATTCAATCAATCAATCAATCAATCAATCAATCAATCAATAACCTTTATTTTCACTCGAAAGACACTGAGGTTTCCCTCATTTACAGTGACGACGAGCACAATAAACACAATGACAAGGATAACATATAATGAACAGAGAAAAACTTAAATAAAATAGGATAAAAATGTATATATATATTAATTGAAATAAAGTATATAAAATACAAACAAAAAATAGCAACAATAAAATTTGATGAAATACTAAATGAACAATGAAATCAGCTAAAACAGTTACAGTCAGATGTGTAAAATTCAGAAATCATAGATTTAAATAAACCAAAAGTAGGAAGAGCAGTCATTTTTAAGTTGCTCTGCAAAGCATTCCATGAGTTACGGGCACTATATGAAAGGCAGTCATTCCTAGTCAATGATGATGATTTGATTCATGGAACACAAACCAAGAACTGTGTCACAAGTTAATCAAATTCTACAGTCAAACTGCTAATCCTATTTGCCCAGCCCCGTGGGTTTTGGTGTATACGTCTGTAGTACATCAAAGTATAGTATAGTATATAGTACCATCCTTTTTCTGCATTCAGGGTTGCTGGGTTTGTGAAATATGTCTTTTTCTGTTATCCAGATAACATTCAACCAGCTTGTCTGCCATCTTTTGACCAGCAACTGCCCTCAGGAACCACATGCTGGACCTCAGGTTTTGGCACCACTGAATCAGGTAAACTGGAATATGGAGTCACCTATAGTGGTATATTAAAAAGGACAAATTACATAGTTACGTTTATGATGTATTTTATCAAATCCCCATTTGCTTACACTATAGCAAAAACGCATGTGTAATCTGCAATTTAGTCTGCTTAAGGTACAGATCATCTTAATTTAATTTTTTAGGTTAATGTAGTTTTACTATTCGATAACTTGTTCCATTCTTTAGAAGTTTTAATTTTCAGCGGTTATTTTTGGGGATTAGAATGGTCGGTTTCTCACTTTGTAACGGAAAAATCTATGGTCATGTAAATAAAAATATTTTCAGGTAATCCTGAAAATATACAGTAGCTTTACTTCTGAAACAAGAAGATGTACCTGTAGAGTTAAGACAATAAGAATTAAACCAGAACGGAGCACATTTCCTCTGTTCATTTCTGTGCGGATATGGAATATTATGTTTTAAGTATCCTCTGTGTGATACAATTTACAAGTTCCCATTAAACTTTGTTGTACAATAATGAATGAATGCATGTAAGACTGGATCACAGACAGCGTGAGCAGTCCAGCGGTAGACAAAAAGCAGGCCGATAGTCATCAGAAGAAAAAAACAGCCAGGTCGAACAAAACAACATAAAGTCTGGACCCCTTAAGGGAACATGGATAATCCATCACAGAGTGACTAATGTCTATACTCTCTATACTGAGGCTGATAGCGAATGAGAAAGATGGACATGAAACTCAATAGTAATGGCTGGTGGGCAGGTGCAGAATGACAGCTCTAATGCATATTGTTTTTCTTCGATACAGGCAAAATCTCCAAGGAACTGCGGGAGGTGACTGTGAACATCATTAATACACAAGTGTGTAACAGCCGTGCTGTGTATGGAGGCGCCATATCCAAGCACATGCTCTGTGCTGGGCACCTGGATGGAGGCAAAGACTCCTGTCAGGTGAGCAGTAGTGAACATTGAGGGGCAGGTTTACAGTTAGAATTTGAATATACATTGTGTTTCTAACATCCAGAAAATGTTAATAGTAGCCTATATAGCTTAATTCAACTAAGTATGAACAATTTTTGCAGGGTGACAGTGGGGGTCCGCTGGTGTGTCAGGCACAGAGCCGTTGGTACGTGATGGGGATCACCAGCTGGGGATATAAGTGTGGTGAAAGAAACAAGCCTGGGGTTTACACCAGAGTCCGTAGTGTTCTGCCCTGGATCTACAGCACAATGCAGGTAAATCAGGATATCATTTATATATCAGGATAATAAAGTGCAGGACAGCATGTTTGACATTCTAAGGATTATGGTCACATGTAGATTTACTTTAGGTCACAGTTTTACAGCATCTTAACGCTCCCTTTTGCCTGCTACAGCGAGAGAGCCTGTGATGCACCGTCATCTCCTGCCGCTGGTCTACTTTGCCTTTTCACCAATAAACCCTGCACTATGAAGTCGACTCTGAAAAAGATGGAAGGATTTACCTACAGCTGAATTGATTGATGAGGAGAAACCGTTGACAGGCAGACAGTGGGATAAAGGGATCACATGATGCAGCGTGGCAAAATGCACATCTTGAACAGAGGACTTCTACAGTATATTGGTGTTCTGCATCACATACTGTATTCCTCTTGTCATACAGCCGTTCAGCACCGGAACCTGATTATTCCATAATACCACAATACTAATCATTGCCCTGACTCCAGCCTTGCATTCTTGGCTTTATTCTTCTGTCTCTTGGTACCTCAAACACACGTACAAATGATATTTACCTACATGTTAAGAAAGCTTAAAAGATGGCTGGCCCTTCTCTCATGTGTTCTGTGCCAATGAAACACAGTCCATTCTACTGTGATCTCTTCATTGCTTAGAGCATGAAACTCTTTAAAATGATTTATGATTGTACTGGTGTGTTTTTTCCTCCTCTCAGGGACACATCTCAGTCTTTTCAATACAGACTATTGTTTACAATACGGAAATAAGAAGGACACTTTATGTATATATTCACTCGGTGATGAAGGAAGGCAGTCTGACCCCTGACTCTCTTATTGAGCTGGCACTCTGTCTGCACAACCAAACCTTGCCTTATATACTCCCACTGTGAAGGTTTTCTTCTTGCACTGCATCTGTGTCATTTATGTGCACTGGGTGTTTTTTAAATTTTATTTCTATTTTTGTCATTTGTGGGATTACAGAGCATTATATACTGAGCAAATAAAAAAGGAAAATACTTATTATGGTGTTGAGCAATCAAAGAATAAAACCTGACCGCAACAACTTCACAAGCTCTCCATCACTCACGATTCTGTGTGTGTGTGTGTGTGTGTGTGTGTGTGTGTGTGTGTGTGTGTGTGTGTGTGTGTGTGTGTGTGTGTGTGTGTGTGTGTGTGTGTGTGAGAGAGAGAGAGAGAGAGAGAGAGAGGGGGGAGCGAGAGAGAGGGGGATTCAACGCACTGAATAGGCAGTCACTCCACGAGTCAGTGTTATCCATCACGTCTATTTTTCCAGGACACGAAGGCTAGATGTGAGCAGTGTGCACATATTGACAGATGAGAATATTTGGATCCCAATCCTTGTGAGACAAGCTGATTGATATTTGCGGGTGGATATCAGTTTGTTGGCCAACGGTCCGCTGGAGAAACAAGAGGGTAAGTTGATACCCGTGCATATTTGACATCCTAGATGCAGTTATTTTTTCTATCAAATGAGAGACAGGAGCGGTCGTGATAGGCTTCTCGTGGATGGATTTGAGGAGAATACAAATGTCACAATGTATTTTCAATTTCCAACATTGAATAGACTACACAGTCTAGCGTTAAACATGCTTTGGTAATTAGCCTATTAGGATTTTTAATGAATCACGCAAATTCCTATGTGCATTATTCGTCGCCAACAGGTCTGGTCTTTGCGATAGCCTATTTTGACAGTGCTGGGCATTGTCTCATTAACTTGCAGATATGCCATTAAATAACACTTCTTGTTGTTTTCAGAGCTTTAGAATTTGGGTGTGTCTAATGGCACTGATCTCTAACACCTTCACTGGGTGTGCGGGCAAAAGAAAGAGAAAAAAAACTAATTTGCAAATCAAAGCCAAAATACGAGCGAGAGCAATTCACTGAAGCAACTGTCCTATAGCCTACCTCGTGACAGTGAGTTAAAAACCAACTAGCCTATCGTGAATTACGTCACTACTTTAGCATATTACAATCGCCAGTTGCATCCACTGAAGGAGGAAAACCACAATAAGGCGGATCGTGGCTTGTGTTCCTGCTCCATCAGATGATCCACAGGTTGAGGGGCGCAACTGAATGCGCAGACGTCACACATCTGATGTTGAATTAGTCTATAGGCTATTAACTAATGTATTGCTGTGTGAACGCTGGCATACCGTGCGTGCATGCTGTGCGTTGGCATCATAATGGAGAGGTTACTGGTTGCGTTATTGTCATCGGCGCGCAACTCACACAGGTAACACAAGCGTTGAATTGACAACCACCACCATGCATCCCCCTCTAGCTGATTGACGTATTCATTTATAAATGGACGTGCGCCGACTTTTCTCATTATCAGACTGAATCCCTACTTTAAAGCCGCGTGCCACGCCCCTCGCTGCTGTTTCTGCGTGTCCTTGTGTTTCATCACGATATGAGAGGTCATCTTAACCCATTTCTCTTCCGCGCCAGAAAATTCAGTTGGAGACAGTTTCCATGGAGACAACTCGACACTATGGAACGACGCACACTGTTGTCATGGCGATGTAACATCATTACGATGGCAGCCAGGGGGGAGGTGTCACCCCCCAAAAAATGTCATGGAGACAAGACCTGTGGTGTGACTTACTAAGCTGCCCTATATTAGCCTAATATATTGATTCAATTTGAAGAAAAAACTGGAACACTGCAGTAGGCCTATATGTGTTTAAATAGGCCTACTCGGGGTCATTGATAACTAAACCGATGTCCTTTCAAGGACCACCAGTGATTGTCTAAAACATGGGGGGCTTCTCTGCAATGACGCCAATCAACCTAGCAGTCACAACCTTACATTTAAAGAGGGTCACACAAACACAGCCTGCAGTGTAGGCCTACACACAATGTCCAACATGATAGTTAGGATCCTGAGCACATTTAAGAAAAAAATAGGTGGGTTTGGGTAGTGCAGTCTCAAACATACATAAAAAGAAGACAGAATTCTCCGTCATTTGAATATAGTTTTCTTGTAATTTTCCTTTATTTATGGTGATTTAGTGTCACACTTATCTGGATATTGTCTGAGACTCACACATTTGCCAAAAAGTGCATGTCAAAGGTAGGCCTATAAGCTAAGATCATTAGTTTTCCCATGTCTCAATGAGAACTGCTGCCCCAGTCTAGTTATCGTCTCAAGCTACTCCTGTTGCTTTTGGTTATTTTTTCCTTTGATGGCCTTCCTGTTTATTCCTCTCCCTTATCAAATTTGCCACATCACATTTCCTGACCTTTCTTTTCACCGCTGTTAATTTTATTTTTTTATTTTGACTGGAACACTATCAAACAACAGGCTGCCCTTCCCCTGTCCTCCCTCCTCAGACTGTGTCTTCTCTGCAATGCCCTGTAGCCATGCTCTGCATGCCCTGTAGCCATTTCCTCCTGGCCTTTTCCTTGTCCCAAGATTGCAGAAACAGCCTCCCCGTCCGCTATTTCCCAAAACAGATACACCCTGCCTTCCCATTCTCTTGTCTTCTTCTCTCAGACAAAGGGAAGCCTGGCAATGGAATTTGATATTGCTCAACAATAGTGCAGATAAGGACGGTTGGGCCAACTTCTCAGGTGCCATTCATCATGCCTAGGGAGAGAGAGGCTGGGGCTGAAAAGCTTCACGATACATTACATTGCTGCCAAACACCCTTTTTTGTGATTTTTGTGGTACAAAGGTGTGACACTGACCCACGAACATTAATGCCACTATACCCCATTCTATGCTTACTGTATGTCAAATCATCACTATGAGCCATTATTTCATAATCAGATTATTTTAAACTTTATAATACCAATATCTGTATTGATCAGACTGTGGTATGTCATCAAGTCATAAAGACCACTAAACCAACGTATTAAACGTATCACAACGATGTTAGTGTGTTGTTGAGAAGGATGAGATTCTCTGATTGCGTCTAAAAATGAAAGCAGCAATACTTGCCATCAATTATCACTGTGTCTTTTTTCTGATTACTTTTTTGTTATTGCATAAAAGTCTGCTTGCTTTGTTCTTAAAATGGTGTACAGGTGTTCGGGCGTGAACAAACTACAGAAAGAAATTGCAAAGTTGAAGTGTTTTACCAATGTGTAATAGTTTAAACATGACCATATCCTGTAGCACACACAATTAGCATGAGCGTTTTGAATCGCCTACTTGAAAATAGGTCAAGGTTGTGTGATGTCCACAGAGAGAATGGAGTAATCTCTGCCAGGAACATGTCCTATACGCTCCGAACATGGATCGTTATGCAAGATAGAAACTATCTCCGTAGGCCTTGAAACTCCAGGGGTTTGGATTTAACCCGTGCTGTGTGGCATGATGCTGCCCTTTGAAACACCACTTATTGCATGTGTTCATAGTCTGTGTGCTCTGTGCTGTACATGAACTATATGGTTCTTCACTGTTATTGTTTGTGCCAAATTGCAGCAGCATATACGTATTTAGCGTAGCCTACAAAAACATACCTCAATCACCATATGTGTTGTTTTTCTTTCATTCTCTCTCTCACCTTCCCCTTTATTACTCTATGCCAATAGTTGCCATGGAAACCATTTTTCTCTTCCTCTCTTCACTCCTGGTGTGTGTTGCTGGTAAGTGCCTCCTTACTCACAAAGCACATACACATCCATGCACACATCTACACCAATTTTCCACAAGGAGGCAGTGTTTGGGCAGGCTCTGATGTTATACAAAAAGGCACCCACTGGGTGTGGGCTCCCAGCAAAACATGAATCAATACATTAGGGCTTTATGTGTGGGTTTCATAGACTGGCTAGTGCTGCACTGTGTATGATTAACTGTAAGACACGTAAACACATGCTCATACAGTCACATGCTACAAATAAATACCTGATGTGCTGTAAAAATTGATAGGTTTATCGAGATAGAGAGATTAATAATGTTTAAGTATTTCTCACTCATGTTTTTTTACTAATTGCCTGTGTTTTACCATCTGCTTTTTCCTTTTACCCTCTTACTCAAACCACTTCCCCTCTTTGCTGCCTCTCAGCCGTAGCAGACCCCAGTGCACAGGGTGAGTACACTTGGTGTACACAATGGGGTTTCACCTCAGTTCTGACTATGTAGCCATGGATGAGCCTATCCAGATGATGTCTGCTCCTTCATGGATTGCCTCACCACAGTGAACAGCGGCAAATGTATGGATTAAGTCCATTAATGACCAGACCCAACTGTGGGTTGATTACAAATGGATTGTTATGAAGTCGAAGTCGAAATCAATGCTAAAGAGAAGAGAGTGGTTGTTTGGAAGGCAAGAAAGATGATGATGTAAATATATGAAATTGTAATGCATAGACTGTAAAAAATACTAATTTGCCTTTTCAAACCTCATTGCCTGACAAGAAAAGTCAGTATTGGACTATTCTGCAAAACTCTTGATTGTGTCAAATGCCAATGTTAAAAAAAAACCAGTATGATTGCGGTTCATGAAAGTGCACAGGTCAATTACAAGTCTGTGTCTGGAGATGCTACATGCTAGCCTGCCGAGACTAGCCTGATCTCACGAGGTTCACGTTCCAAAAACCACTGTGAAGCTCGCTTGATGAGGCTGCTCTCACCAGGATAGCTACATGCCAAAAGATGTAAATTGTGTGGCGGAGATTAATCCACAATGAATTTACGGTTTGGTGCCTCCGAGTGGTTTTATCTAAATGCATGCTGATTCCCACCACACAGACCTGTGAAGAGATATGAAGATGTAGAAAACGGCTCACCTTTACCCAAATGTTCCCTAACCAGCATTGTCAGATCTCAACCACATGCATGCACCTCAGTCTACAACACAATGATAATCTGCTATATACTTACTAGTTTATGTTAAAGTCATATGAATAATATCTATGGAAATAAATAGATCCAGACAGGTTGCATGTGATTGGATACATCGACTTAACTGTCATCAATAATAATCATAAATATAAGGGATTAAAAAAAAAATTAACATACTACTACCTTCCTGAACAATAAACACAAGACTTGGAATTATAAATAAAACATTTTTTATTGCATTTTGTCTTGAATATGCTTTAAACAACGCTAATAAAATGTGAACAACTCTTAACGTGTGGTTTCTATTGTATTTGTACAGATGCTGAGGAGAAAGTTAAAAACCCATTTGTTTATGGTAAGTTTAGAAATATCTATGTATATATGTTTTTCTTTGAACACCTACCATCATCAGCACTTTGTCAATATAATTAGAGACACTGTCTCTATACCTTCTAAACACCTTTTATTATATTGATTTCTCCTGCATGGTAATCTGTCATTGACTTCTTCTGTAGACTATGAGAGCCTGAGGATTGGGGGATTGGTATGTGCAGTGGTGCTCTTCGCACTGGGCATTCTTCTCATCCTCAGTAAGTAAAGCTCTGTCTCTGTGAATAATTTCATCATGTGTACATGCATTCAATGTATACTGTTACAATCAAATAGGAAATAATGAATAATAAATGATAAATCATCATTGCATTTCCACACCACGTTACTGCACCATCTTGTTTTCACTCTGTTTATTTATTACAAATAGTCAACACTGTTAATCATCTCTTATGTTCGCAGGTCGACGATGCCGCTGCAATATCAACCAGAAGCCCAGGTATGCCCTCTCTTGTTTAAAAAAACAACTTGGTTGAGTAAAGGTTTTTATGCCATGGGATTGGTAACCATGACAACCTGTGGATCCCTCTCTTCAGGGCCCCTGGAGATGAGGAGAATCAGGAGGACAACCTGATTGTCTCAAAGGGTAAGAGGCACATTTAAACTCTCTGTCAGCTCCTATCACCTCTGGCTCACCCCCGACACACACATCCATAATTGAATTTCCTTTTGGGAATGCCTATAGCAGAGGTGGGATGGGGGGGGGGGGGGGGCTGAGGGGGTTGCCATTCGCACTGTGTTCATGTGTTAGCAAAATGTTGAACTCTACTGCAAGTGTGTGACCGAGAGAGAATGAGCATACTCGTTACATATACTTAAACTCAATGCTAACTTTTTTCCAAAGCATATTATGATGCACAGTTTTATGTCATAACCTCCAACCTGGATAGGTTTAAATGAATTTACAATCCAACACAGTATAGAAATCCAGTGGATAATACTTGTTGAACTGTAATAGGTCATTTATGACAGAGAGCATTTTTTTACAATTAGTTTATCCTAACGTTAATCGAAAGAGCTCTTTTAAGAATAGACTAAAGTGGGTGAATCAAAGTGTATTACCTTTTAAGGGAATTGGCATAAGTTATGTGTTCAACTTATTTCAAATATCAGAGATGGACAAATGAAAGAGAGACAGGTTGTACTGTACATCAGTAAACGGTAAAGTGCCAGCCTGTGGTGTACATAATCAGCCTCTTCACACAGTATCCTCATTGTATTTTGTAATAATTAATTGATTCGAAAATTAATTGCAATCTGATAAGCACCTTTGCAGAGAACTTACTATCTTTCCTCTCAAAATCTATCATTTGAATGCTTCTCTCTGACTCCGCCCAAACCGAGTTCTTGAATTACCAGTCAAATGTCACTAATATACAATTACTGTTGTTGGTGGTATAATAGTCATTGAAAAGGTTTAAAAGGAATGAACTCAAACATAGAATTAATTTAGTCTGCAACAATGCTCTTTCATACAGAGCTTTCAAATCAAGTCAAGGAACGTCCTATATCCCTGAATGACCATCCAAAAAACACAGTTTAAGTATGACCTTATGGAAAAGAGGTATCTATCATTTTACTGTTCAAGCTGGTCGATGTGGAGGTCACTTGAACTATTTCTTGCAAGCTGTGAGGAAGTTTATTGTACAACAATAACATATTTGATAAGAGTTTTATATGTCCTGCATATTACAACTTAATCTGCAAAGTAACAATAATGTGGTCCAGCACAAGTAAAAAGTAGTAGCACTCCATGTATTACCTTGAAATTGTACCTAGCGACCTTACTTATCCTTTAGAAAAAATTGCTCAGCAATACACAAACCTTTAAAGTATTGCATGTGCGCATCAACTATCAGCGTAGTCCTTCATGTGATTGCAAGTAAGTAAATGACTGAGTAGAGGTAAGCGAGAAAGACTGAAATATTAAGAAAGAGATGTCTGCAGACAAGGTTAAAATTCTAATTCCACTGAATTACTCATCCTTTACCATTTTCAGATGCAGTGGCTGCCAAAGAAACCCCAGCAGAGACCTGAGAAGTACACAGGACTGGACTGCCTTCCCGATGATCAGTTTTATTTGATATCAAGCCACTAAAACAGTGAATAAATGGAGGATGATTTCAACTTGTTTATATGATAGGGAGAGAGGGGAGGTGTAATTTGTACATTAATCTTGTGCTCTAAAGACAAAACCTTTATACTGTTGTGCTCTGTTGTGACCGTGCCAGTCCGTTCCTGTGCCTTTATGTGACAGTCTCTCACTCCTGTTCTGTGTCTTAGCCAGTAGCACCTTTCAAACAAGATTGTCCTTGAAACCGTAGAAAAGTTCTGAATGTTGTTTGGTCCGCTGTTCTTCGTTTTGTACCTCTATCTATTGCCTTTAGGTTTTGTCGATGTGTTGTTTATTTTGTCAATCGTCTTGAAATGATATGTTTGTCTAAATTGGATTAGACCATGTGCATCTATACTGTATACATACATACATACGTATGTATACAATTACTAGTTTACAGATAAGATATACAGTTGAATAACCTTCATTTGGTCTATGTTTTAATGGTTGGGTGTGTTTGCGTGGATATATATGTGTGTGTGCATATCCTGTGTATTTATGATTGTCTACATATCACAAGTGCATAATGTATCTCTACATGTTAAAGTGATGAGCCTTATGTAAGACAATCTCAACTGCCGCAGCTCTCTGACTGAGCACAGGAATGGTTCGCAGGTATCCACATGAGCTCCTCCACTGCAGTGTTTAACCTGCTATGGAGGAGGGAGCTCGTGCATCAGCTGTCTCACTGCCTTCTTTTCCACACATCAGCTCTCCTGCTCCGTCACTGGCTCCGCCGGGATTATTTGAGTCTCCACCAGACTATAATTAGTTTTCGCCCTACACGCTTTACTAGTGACGCAGAATATATATGTTTTTTTTCTTTTCTTTCTAGTTTGTATTGAATTGCTGAGTCAGTCTATCTAATGATGCTTTAAATGGCCAAACATGTAGTGCATTTTTGGAAAAGAAGGTCAAAAGTGCAACTTGAAATTGATTTTATTTTTGTGCAAGACTACATTGATAGTAGCCTAATAATCGAAATCATAGCAAGAGAACAAATTAATTGTTGTGAATCCGTCAGGTCAGGCTTCCACCAATCTTAAGTCTGTGTATGACCGTTGTAAAGGTGACCGCTGTACAAGTAAATGCAATGTTCATTTTACGCATGAGGCCTTGTTGTGTAGCAACCTGTTGTGCTTTTGACATAAATAAATAAATAAATAAAAGTATACCTGACCACAAAAATTATGTTTTTTTTTTGCGATTTTGGTTTAGATCTTTCAGAACTCCCCTCAGGATATTTACGCTTGAACGGTTTAGCCAAGAAAATTAGTTTTCACAAGCAACCCTCCAGCAGCATTTGGAATCAATCTAGTTATTTCCTTTCAATGTCAATCAAGGTTACACGCTGCTACTTGGGGCTATGAAACTGTCAGAAATGTGTTCCTCACCAGCAGATCCAGTTATATGCTGCTCATTCTGTTGTGAATCCGGAGGTTGGCAAATGTGATCTTTATTGGCATCAGAGTACAAACTTTATGAGACTGTGTAAATATGTAACTGAGTGCCTTGGCTGAAATACGCCTGTAGGAGTGGAAAAGTGGTTGTGTGTGTGTGTGTGTGTGTGTGTGTGTGTGTGTGTGTGTGTGTGTGTGTGTGTGTGTGTGTGTGTGTGTGTGTGTGTGTGTGTGTGTGTGTTAGAGGGTGTATCTGTGGGGTTGGAGTTAGGTCTGCACCTGCCCCTCGCACAGACCGGGCCACAGTCACCCGCACACACACCTGGACAGAGGTAATACAGAGCCTTCAGTAGCTCAGGTGAGTAATACATGCTTCCCTAAACCAATGTTGAATTTAAATGTGCATGTTATAAAAAGCAATCTGTTGTGTGCACTTCAGAGGCTCCAGAAGTTTTTTTCTCACGAGTACAATGTTTATCCCTCTTTTGGAGGGAATAATTGAAGTTGGTTTTGAAGTTGTATTTCTATGCAAAATAGAAATAGTTGGCATTCTCTCAAATGTAAAAGATAAGCCTTTCCTAACCAACTTGCTCCATTATTTAATGAGGCAAAAAAATTAAAGCGCACATGCTCCAATTAATATGTGTTGTAAAAGTGGGTTTAGAGGACAGACAGTACTTTGATGTCAGTATTGAGTTTAATAATCCCCTGTTGAAGAAATGTAGTAGCAGTGAAACACTGCTGCACTTTAAAGGGGTTGTGTGGTTATCTGCCAAAATCACTGGGTATTAATACTGCATTATAAGGCGGGTGACACCACAGCTACTCTTGCTAGCCACACATATAACCTCTATCAGGCTGCGCAAGGTTCAAGGTTAATGAATATTGGAGCTGTAATATATTAATGAGTAACTGTCCGGTATGCCCTTAAACTCAGTGGGGCATTGAAAAGGCCCGACACATAATGAATGAAAGTTCACAATTCCATGGCATGCCTAAATAAACCGAGACGGCGAGGGACATTTTCAGTATGTTAATCTGTCTTAGTAAATGATTTTAGTTCAGGAGATGTAGATCAAACGAGAAGCTTGCATTTGTGTGTGTGTGTGTGTGTATGTATGTGAAGGATGGAGAGAGTAAGGGTTGGTGTTGGGGTTTTCGGGGGGGAATCAATACTGCCATTAGCCTCTTAAAGTTCTAAGTGCGGATCAAGGCAATCGCTTTGCTCTTATATCTGTAGCGGGGAACCCAGTGAGGCAATTTGTCAGGACGTTTAGAGTTCCCAGGTCTTTCAACCACCTCTCATCTAAAGTGAATAAGCTGATTTAAACGAGTCTCTAACCTAATTAAAATGAGACTATTGAAACCAAATCCAAACAAATCTTCTTCCCTTCAAACAACGGTTTTTCAGATACAGGACCTGATGGCAAATACTTGTATTGCCATTATATAAAAACAGGATTAAAACAGCAGACATGGGGGTTATTATGGGGGGGGGGGGGATCCAGCTCAGCCAGCTGGCGCTGCTATCAGCAGCCTTTTGTTAACTGTTTGTATTGTGTCCTTCCAGTTCTGTCAACTGAACACACAAATATCCACAGGCATCATGTCTTCTCCAGGTAGGTCACACAGCAGCTGACACTGCAGATTTTGTACAAAAATCATGAAATAGTGACTTTTAACATGACACCATCTGTAATGAGTGACATAATGTTTTGAAAAGGTCACAGCCATTTAGCTTTCGGATTGTGAGTCAGAACGGCAATGTGTAAATCATATACCCGGGTAACTCCAGGATGACTTATTGACTGCTTGTTTGGAGTGGCATTAATAGGCTGTGCAATGATGAACAACATCGGAAGGCTTAGAATAGGTCCCACAGAGTGTGCCATGGCAGCTTAAACCACAAACCAAGTCCTGCAGCCGCACATCACAGGCTCACCTACTTACATTTCAGCATTCTGCCACCGATACTCATGTTCACAAAATCTGTGCTTTTAGTTCTAGTGGTATAGTATAACAGGGTGACATAATAAGTTAGATGACTACCAAGACAATAGAGGACAATGAAAACAAGAAAAAAAAGTTACACAGGATGTTGGGGGTTGAAATTTGTTAAAAAAAAATTAAAAATTATCAGAAGCATGCAGTGCTTAGGACTGCAGAAGCTGTGTTTCTGTGGAATTATGTTTCTAACCATGTCCATGCTCCATCTATCCCCAGGTGCAGCCATCGACCCTGATGCAGACTTCGTATATGGTAAGTACTGTGAAACTTTGAAAGTGTATTAAATATAGTAAAATATTTAACTTCCGCTAGTGTTCTATGAGAGAGAGAGAGAGAGAGAGAGAGAGAGAGAGAGAGAGAGAGAGAGAGAGAGAGAGAGAATGTGAAAAGCATGCAGTGTATTAGAGGGTGTTTCTGCAAACAAATATAGATGTTATAGGGGCAAATAAAGTGAGTACGAGTACTGCTAGAGGAATAAACAGGAGGTGTGTCAGGAGCGAGACCGTGTGGAGTAAAAAAGGGCAGAAGATAATGCGAAAACAGAAAGAAAAAAAACCCCGAGAGGGTATAATGGTGTGAAGGAGAGGGTTTAGGATGGAGTGAAACGACAGATAAATGAGGGTAGGGCTATAGGGCTATAGTGATAGTTGCTGTAGGTGACTATGATGGTGTGCTGACATTGTCTGCTGTGAATTTGTAGACTACCATACATTACGTGTTGGAGGTCTGGCCTTTGCTGGGATCATCGTGTTCCTTTCCGTCATACTATTGGCAGGTAAGTCAACAGCTACATCCTCAGTTTGTGTGTGTGTGTGTGTGTGTGTCTGTCTGTCTGTTTCCAATATGTAAGCTGAAGAGAAAGGTAAAGAGCCTGATAGAGTGACTAAAAATAACAGAGAAAACAGTGTGAAACAGAGGAGCTAAGGTGTGAGAAATATGTTAAAATTATATTATAGAGTATGTTGTTG
This sequence comes from Ammodytes marinus, assembly GCF_949987685.1. Lineage (NCBI taxonomy): Eukaryota > Metazoa > Chordata > Actinopteri > Uranoscopiformes > Ammodytidae > Ammodytes > Ammodytes marinus. The sequence continues at coordinate 22,969,918 of NC_137232.1, read as the reverse complement.
GAAAGACCATTAAAATGATTTGGGAGGCACTTTTACACACACACTAAGTGCCTCCCAAAGCATATATAAATTAAGTAAAGCGGGCCAAAGTGTGTCCGAAGAACTTATCTCTCCATCTATTTCTTCCCCCCTCTAAAGGCAACAAGATCATGAACTGTGGCAAATCCAAGGTAAGGGAACTAGTGTCAAACAGGTTAAATGAAACCTGGCTTTACAGCGACATCTGCTGGTCGTGCAAGTTATTAAAAAAAAATTAAAAAGGTCAACATTTTAATCTCTGCATACTCCCAAGGTCATATGTTGCAGGCTATTCTCAACAGTTGGTGATTCAAATAATGAAATTAATAATGAATAGGCAGATGTAAAAGTAATAGATTAAATAACAACTGCCGTTTCCCTCTTCTCCAGCCCAAACCTGCTGTGGAGGACTAAGCTGCACCGGCGGGGGACCCCAGTAGAGTGCTACGATGCTGTCAACTGACATGTGTGGGAGAATATAAGGCTTTTGTATTAATAAAATGTAACACAACCTTGCTTTGTTGATGTGTTTAAGGATCACCTAGTTATTGACTAGTTGTGCAAATGAACACACAGAAATAAATAAATACAACCAGTAGGCCTAGTCCCCACCAAACGGATCCCGTGATCATATCGGGAGAGGATAGTTTAAAACGAGCGCTCCTATCTGGAGAGGACACGCCTCCCCCCAGGTGCAATCACTTTATCTTAATGAGCGCTTTTTAAACCTTCCTCCCTTCCGCCTCGTGTTGTAGGCCTACGTGGCATTATATTTCAAATCGCACAAATACCAAAACTTCAACCAATGAATTGAAGAAAACTAAAATGTCTCTCTGCAGCGCTTGCCCCGTCTCTCACAGTTCAGCCTACACTAGGTCTACAGAAGAGTATGAAGCCAGTGTTAAAGGGGACATATTATGAAAAACAAAACATTGCAGGTGTTTGGGCACCCTTTTAGGTTATTGGGGTCTCTACCAGCACACAAAAGCTTAAAAAAAAAAAATGTGTCAGTTTCTTCAGGGATGCTTTTTTAGAAAAAAGGGGGATTTGAAGGTTTCTTCCAAAAAACACAGACTGGTGACGAAACCGGTCGGTTTTCATTACCATAAATACTCCCACGGGAAAGCTTACCAGAAACTCGGTAGTTGATTGGCAAATCAAGACGCCCCGTTGGTAATCACACACAGCTGAGCCTCCACTCGCTCATGCAACAACAGAGGAGAAGCAAGCTGCAGTGTTAGCTCATCCTCAAGCTACCATCACACCCCAGCCTCGAAGCAGACCGGGGCTGAATGGATTTTTTGTTTGGCTATGCCCAGCAAAGGTTGGCAATCTAGTGTGATCTGCTGTTATACTGGAGTGTGGAGGAGATTGTGCCTGGAAGACAGAGAGACACCATCTCTCCTCTGGAAATGTAAGTAGTCCTATTTAAAAACAAATCTGTCCGTTTATGAGTTCAATGTGTGTAATGTGCTTTAATTTATCCCTCCTATAATAACCAACGCCGACTGAAACGAGAGAATGTCTCTGGGTTAAGTAGTTAGCGTTAGCGCCCGTTAGCTTTTATGCTAACGGTTAGATCTGTGAGTCTGTCCGTGACAGCCCCTGTGTGAAAACAGTGAAACTGCGTTAGCGCCCGTTAGCTTTTATGCTAACGGTTAGATCTGCGAGTCTGTCCGTGACAGCCCCTGTGTGAAAACAGTTCAGTATAGCCCTTGAGCAAGGGCTATACTGAACTTATTAGTGGCCCATCTTATTTAATAATGGAAGAAAAAATATATTTTCATTAGTTTGCAGCTTTGCCATAACTACAGATGTATCATGTATGTAGGCTACACATGATGTAACATTGAATGTGCCATGTTTTACAGCTATCTGGGTGACCTGACGGAGCGTTGACCCACAAGGACCGTCACACTATCTGTTCCATCAGAGGACTGTTCACTGGGTGGAACAGGTGGTCTTCTTCAGGGCCCACCAGCAACAACTGGACAGTTACATACAATATGGCTTTGCTTCTGTTTGAATTATGTACACTTTATATTTCCATTTCACTGGCTATGAATAAACTGCTTTATTTTTAAGTATGGTTTTGGTCATTTTAAAATGTAATGATACTGTTTCAAAGAAAACATCTTCAGAGAGATAAAGGGTTGAATTAAAAAACGTATAAGTCAATGCATGTAGATCGGTCTGAAAACTAGTCCAACATCCTGACTATGAAAATGTGAGTTTCAAGTAATCCTTTACTACACGAAGCAAACAGTGACAGTAAGCAACACAATACATGTTTTAACAGTAAAACTTTATTATAAATGAGTGATCACAATACAAATGATACATTACCTACTAGATATTGAAAGGGTGTCAGATAATTTGCAGCTCTGACTGTAATTGTTTCTATATATTTTTTTTTTACAAAAGATAATGTCTTTCCAGTGGATCTTGACATGATACATTCCTTTCCTGCCACGTTACTGTACATTTACAGCATGGCTTCACAAAAGCTTTTTCACTCCACTGGGTTGTAGATCATTCCCCAGCTTAACCTGTAGAGACATACATAAAACGTTGTATGTTACAAGTTTAGAGAGTTTATTCATAAATACTTAGCTCATATTCTGTTACTGACTGTGACATATTTAAACTGTATTTACCTGAGGATAATGTCAGGGAAACCAGAAATCTTGATGCAATTTTCACAGTTTTCAGCTCAGACTCCTGCCTGACCAGGTTCAGTTGTAAAGCTTTTGGTTTAGAAGTGATAAGTGCGCTGATATTTGCTGTAGAAATGAAGGTAAACATGGTAACATCGATCTCCATGCTGCATTGGCCAAAAGTAAACAAAACTGACAGCTGGGCGTGTGCCATGCCCATATAGGTAGGTATAGAGTAAATGAGCAGGGCGGTGCATGCACGCCCATGTAGATAGGAGGGGAGTAGATGTCAAAACCAAATTTTTTAGGGAGAGGCCAAAAAAGGCCTGAAAAGGCAATGAAGAAATGGGCATTGGTAGAAAACTAATGGGCTTTTTGTACAATAGACCATTAAAACCTATTCTAGTAGACCTCGGAAATACACATTTAAACCCGAGTTTTTGCATAATATGTCCCCTTTAAAGGAGATCGCGGAATGGTCAGTTTAGCTAACTTCTTGTCAGTTACTGCAGTTTACAGTCCCCTCGCTCGTCCCTACGTCACCACATTAATGCACTGCGGTCTTCTCAGATCCATAAGTGTGATAAAACATGATATAAACCATCAAAACAGACATTGGGAAGGATTTTTATCTGCTCCGCCATTGTAGGCGCATAAACATCACTCGTGTCGCTCTGGCGTGCACCGTTGTAGCGTTCTCTCTTGTGATAGGATAAAATTTCGGGATAGGCCTACTAGGCTACATACAATTCAGTGCTGATTGCACGCAGAGCAGCTGACTAAGAGATTGGCTCTATGAATCGCGCACATCGTATAAGTGATTACTGTATGATAAAGAACGATTTAACAGTTACATGAATATAAATAAACCTATTTCTTCCCCTCTAACCAACAGCAACATTAGTTGTGGAGGAGTTGGATAATATGCACTTTGCTTTAGTATTAGGCTACCCATTACATAATTACTGCTGGGGCGATTTAAAATGGTATTGCCACCTCGGCAAAGTGTATTTGGGCTGTGTAACTGTCAGCCTTCATTGTATGACTTGCTTTCCAAAACAACGATCGAAAATATGCAAAGGAGAAGAAAGAAAACAGTGGGAGAAAGAGATAAGGTAAGGTTTAAAATGGTTCCTTGGATTTGTGGTATCAGAAACGACCACAAGGTGGCGCCATAAGTCCAAAATGACCGAAGAAGCCTTTCACTGGACACTTTCCACACGGAGGAGGCCGCCAAATTGTGTAACTGCTGAATGATGAAAGAGAAATCCAACCACCACCACCCCAAAGTGCAGTGGGAAAGAAACAAGTAGGTGATGATAATAAAAGCTTTAGTATCCTCATACAGTTTGGATGTGTTGTCGCGCAAATCATACCATTCTCTCATCGCTCATCCTCTGATAATGTAGGCCTATCGGGGGGTTTTGTTCGACAAAAAGTGATCCTCGATACTATCATTGCCCCTTCGGTCCTTTTAGTTTTGGCTTTAGAACAGTCATGTTTTCTAAGGTATTTACCAACCTCAATTAACATTACATTTTTTTTCTTTTGATTTGGACCAAAAATGAGAAATCAGGCCTGTAACCTCCTTTGTGTAACTTCACCAATTAGTAATTAAGAACTGTTGTTAAAGTATTGTTTTCTATTATGATATTAGTTAAAATATTGTGTAATTCCTTTTATGGACCCTTGTGAACATATAGGTAATGAAAGACCTTTTAATTTCTATGTTCACTCTACTAATGCTTCAAATAAAGAATTTGAAAAAAAGAGAGCCTAGGCCTACTTCTAAACAGGACGTCTGCTTCTTTAGCCAGTCAAAGTGGAGCAGTGGAATCATATCCATACTGTGTTTTCATGGGTGCAGCAGAGATGACAAAGCACATTAATCATAACGCCAGAAAACTGCGCCTGATTAATTATCCCTGAATAAATAAGTCGTTACAGGGAGAGACAGGAGCTGTCAACTTGGTGAGTCCCAAGGACCCCCTGCTCAGGCTCTCTCTCTCTTTCTCTCTCCTTATCTTTTTGCACTAAGCCACCTGAATTTGTGGGGGGAAAAAATGAAGTTCACACAGCCAGTGGCCAAGCGGTGGAGCAGGCTGTTTTACCGGTTGGAGGCCCTGAGGGCTGAGGTCAGCTGCTTTCCATAAGGGCTACAGTTGAGGTAAGCATGAGAAGCTATTCATCACGCAGTTCACTAAAGCTGATAACATCACAACACCAGGAAGAGCTTTGGAAACACACACACACACACACACACACACACACACACACACACACACACACACACACACACACACACACACACACACACACACACACACACACTCACTCTCTCTCTCTCTCTCTCTCCGCTCGACAGGTGTGAGAGGGCTAATGTGTTACTTTTCCCATAAGAATTTAGGATTGCAACTAACTGTGAAACAAAAAGGGATCAGGGTGGCTGATGGATACACACAGGTGGAGATTGTCATTTTAAGGGGCAACCTGAACCACTTCACAAAAAGTGACAAACACCTAAGCTGTTTCCTCTGCTGGTTGCAAACTCCTCTTAACAAAACTCATGAAAATCTGAAACCTTATCAAACTAAGCTATAGTCGCTTTGTTTTTCAACTGCCCAACCTGTCTCCAGCCCAAAACCCATTGGTTCCTTCTGAAGCCATGAATCTTTAAAAAATGGATCAGGAATGTTGTGTGTGTGTGTGTGTGTGTGTGTGTGTGTGTGTGGGTGTGTGTGTGTGTGTGTGTGTGTGTATGTATATGTATATATATATATACCTGAATTGACTTTGCTCTCAAGAGTTATCTATAAGAAGACATAAATAAATAGTTCAATAAATAAAATTCAATTAATAGCTTACATTTTTTTTTTAAAGAAATTGTTAAACAAAAAAAAAATTATTTAAAAGCTTATTAAAAAAAATATTACGCACTTGTAAAAACTGAGGAAATATAAGGCTGGAATGTACATTTTTCTGTTGTGCTGCAAATACATTTGTTAGTGTAACATCATGTCCATTAATTTCTTTGTTGCTGTGAGGGCTTTGTATGTGTATGTTAGTGTGTTTATGTGTTTATGTGGTGACAGAGGTAAAGGAGTTTTTAAAGCGTGGGAAAGTGATAAGATCGAAGCACAGAGGGTCAAGGAAAGTTGGCCCTCAGCTGAGCTTTGCATATCCCCTCACACCTGCCAACTGTCTCTCACTCTCTGTCAGTTTGTTGATGACATAAGGCAAAACATGGCAGGCAAAGACCTTTTTTTTCAAGCAATGATCAAATTTGACATTTTTGGCTATTTAGCTTAACATGTGTTCTTTCTATTGTATAAAAATAGATAAAATGGACATTTGTGTTTTATTTTACTAAAGTGTTTCTGTTTGCAGTCACCAATACACCCATCTTTAAACTGCTATTATTTCAAAATGATTTCTTTATATATTCTGAACAAAAAATAACAATTTATAAAGCACTTACATCAGCTAAACTTTTCAGAATCATTCTGATAACTAATCTGAAGGTTATTACTGAGGGATGTGTTCATATCTTGTTGATTGTCTGATTTAAGATGCATTTTGTTCTTAAAAGCATCCTGAAACTGCACGTAACTGTTTAATGATGATTAATAAAATGAAAAAAGTATCTAAAATCTAGTTTGTTAAAACTTTGGACACTAATATATTATGAAAATGGCTTCATTCAAGATCTAGATTTTTGGTTTTCAAAGGGTTGCAAATTTACAAATATGTTGATAGATATTGCCAAATTTGCATTTATTCAAGCATAAAAAAGGTGATATAATTTATCATGCAGAGTATAACAAAGTCACTTTTTGAACGTCACTCAGCTGTTTGTTGTTTCACAAACATTGGCCATGCTAATGTGAACCATTTGGCATATGGAGCCAAAGGGGACAAGATTGCAAAAACACATTTCCCAATGTTCTTTGGGTCCCCACTCCCTACAGGTTGCATGTCGTGCATTGTCTACACTACAGCCTCAATGTTTTCATGAAGAGCAGTACATGCAGTAGACTACACATAGAATACATGTTGAAGCTCATCATTTGTCAAGAAACCAACCCTTTCCTGGTATAATGCCACCTGGCCCAAGCTTTTTCCGTTTGTGGTATTTGACTAAACAACTTAACACACAACATTTTATTGTCCTTTAGTGATGCAAAATCCCTTACACGCATGTCATGTTACCCCAACTAAAAAAAAAACCTATAGGAAATGCAGCATTGTATGATCTTCTAATGATAACATCTTTAACTGTGACCACTGGGTGTCACTAGATATCTCTGATCAATATCTATGTACAAACCACATGCACAGTCATCTGACTGTCTTTAATATATTCAAATTTCAATGATAAATGTTAATCCTTTACTGAGCTTTTCAACTTTAATTTTCCTCGTTGCGCTTGTCAGTTGTGTGTGTGAGTGTGTGTGTTACCCACTGCGAAGCAAGCGCAACGGGTCTCTAGGTTGGACCCACGGAGGATGCCTCCAGCGGCAGCCATCTTGGAAGAGGTGGTATTGCCCTGGCACGGCATGTTTTTGTCTGCGGGCGTACTGTCTGCCTCAGAATTGTACCATTTACCGTCTCCTATTTTTTCTTCTCTCTTTTCTCTCGTCTCCTGTCACCCCAACCTTCCTGGCCTCCCTCCTCCCCAACCATGCAAATAGTCCCATCTGCAAATGTGAGAAAACAAGTTGGGGGGTAGAAATGGAGAGATGAACCTCCAGCCGAAGGTGCCCCCCTACACACACCACCTCCGCCTCTCAACCCATCCTCTCGTTATCCTCCCCGGCTCATTTGAATAAATTAACACCCCTTGATGTCTTATGTGCATGCGCGCATACTCTTATACAAAAAGGCACAGAAGGGCACGCACCCACTCGAGCAAACACACACTCCCAAATACATATGCGTGCCCACCCGAATGTAGGGTAGGAGAGCAGCCAGAAATGTGTGCCCTGCGTTTTTCCGCCATGTAGACACATGCTTACATACACACACATACTCAGATGTGCTGATACACTCTCACACATCTGCCACAACAATCAAGCATGCTTGGTTAAAGGCAAACACACCCCATTGGTCGGCGCCTTCCTGTTAATGTACTGCAGCACGGTGGTGAGTGATTCATATTAGCCTAATGCAGAGACTCTTTCACATGTGATTTTAAAGAAACATAACTCCTCCATTTTGAACCATCATCGGGCGATAATCCTCCATCCCGCTACCAATCAACACCGTCATCCAGATTTCTCTTGCTCTCTCCCCATTCTCATTTCAATCCTTGGTCACCTTGCAGGGCTAAGCGGTTGTGCCATGTGGCCTCTTCCTCTCCTAAATCTGACCTTGCTGGGGGTTTCATTGGGCTGTGTGCATTAATACTGGACATATTAGCGCTAATATGATCCTAGCATGTAGTCAGAGCCTGAGGGGGAGCTTTGATTGTCTGAGCATTAACATTAACGTCCACATTAACTTATCTGCCTCATCACTCCCTCTGTCTGCCCATTCTATTTCTTTGTCAGTCAACAAATTCCCTTCCTCTCTCCCTCTCCTCCTCCTCCCCTCTATCTCCAGGCAACGACAGAGTGACGGAGATGAGTCACATGGCGGCGGGTTTTTTTGGCGCTTTGGTGGCAGCCCGTCCTAAGTTCCTGTCCTCTGTGACAGTGTGCGAGCCGCTTGCCTTTTTCTCCGTCCTGGCTGGCCCCAGCTCAGCCTGTCAGCCCCCATGATGATCACTGGCTGACATACAGTACAACCTGCTTGGTGCTGTCAGACCCACTCACATCAGCCCCTTAACCAGCTTGCCACTCTGCCTTTTTGAAGTCGGGGGGGGGGGGGGGCACTTCATGTGTTACCATACAGGGCGGCTGGGGTGGAGCTTCTGTGTATGTATGAGTTGCTTGGTTTGAGTGTCAAGCTGCTGTTATATATATGACCAGAGATAGAGTATTGAGGAGCAGGATACATGATGCTGAGACAGATTCTATTCCCTTCAGGTGCTGTCGGGTTCCTAAACAGGGAGTGCCCATCTTACTCACCTTGAATCTTTCAAAATGGGGACTATGGTTTGAGGCTGGGGAAGTACACAAAGCTGCGCAACGAGTTAATCTATCACACACTTTTTAGTGTACACATGCAGATGTACAGAATGTATAATTTAAGTTTCCCTGTCATCATGTGGCGTTTATTGGGGTCTGTTTGAGAGACAGAGACTGTGTGTGTGTGTGTGTTTCCACCTGTTACATAATAGAGTGGAGGCAGATTGTGCTGCCTTGCCTGCTACACTACAGCCGCTCTTCAGTGGGAGTGAGAGGCCACAGCTTGCCTCAGCTCTCCCTATTCCACAACCTAGGACTACTTTTTGTTACGGCACTCAAAAAACAACATAATATTACTGAGACACGGAGAGCGTGGGCAGAGGTGTTTTCAAGTAGAAGGTGTTTAATGTCAGCAGTGTGACTGAGTGGACACCGAGTAGAGTTTCCACGGTTGTTGTGACGTGGATGAACAACTATCAGCCGATCGTTGGTTTATTTAGTGTGTGTGTGTGTGTGTGTGTGTGTGTTGATTATTCAGGTGTTAAACTTAACCTTCCTCCTGTGTTAACTTTCTGTTACTATCCATGGTGTTAGCGGGTCGGTTTCGACCCGTGTCTGAAATCAGCTGTAAAAAACACTAAAAACAATTATCTATCATCCTTTTTGTTTCTCATCTCTTGGTTACCTTGTTAGGCTTCCTTATCCATGAAAATATTGTTTTTAATATTTTTGGTGTAGGCGGCTGGGTCTTTTTTTTGTCAGTATGCGCCTCGATTTCAATTTAAAAAATGGTCAAATTAACCTTAAGAGAATCATATAAATAAATATTTGGGTGTTGTGTTACCTGATTATTACTGAGGGGTATGAGAACACATTGCTTAACTAAATTTGTTTTATTTATTTTTTTAATATTATTGACCTTTTTAACATCTATGGTGTTACTGGTTAATTACGACCCATACATATTTATTCCAGAAAAGAGCAAAAAAAACTTTTATTTCAGCATTATACAAACACAATGAAAACCAGAACAAGTCACAACACAAAATATAGATTTGTAAGTTCAAATAAACAACAACCAATCAACAAATCAAACCAATCGAAATCAATTACTAGTTCCAAAACTAGTAAAAAAACTGAGTAAAAGTCTCTGTGTGCATGTGTATGTGTGTGTGTACAGATGTGTGGCAAAGAGCAACACTTTCAGTGTTCTTTGCAGAGATATTTCTTGCAGGTAAAGCACAATACGTTTATCTCTCTGTCTTTAGTGCTTCGGCAGACCTGACACCTCTTATTTCTAGAATCAGGTGGCCATTTTCACCAAAAACATGATCCAAAACTTGGCTCACTGTATATCTCCTCATTTTTGAATACTGCAAATAGGAAATGTGCACTCTGCAAGTCACCAACTCTATACTGAATTGACCTCACATGTCTGAATATGCCCGTCTGTTTGTTTCGCTTTTATGCAGGTATAAGGGCAAAACAAGTCAAAATGAGAACCTCCCCAGAGCTCACATGATTGGGAGAGGAGCTGACTGTCATTGTGTTGGCTGACAGTGCACTTATGATTTCAGTTTTGGCTCTAGTTATTGTTTTTTAAATCTTATTTTATGACCGGGTCGAAAACGACCCAAACACCACCAGTGTTATAATTTCCACCAAAGCATTTTATAATTAAGTCAAACATTTTTAATTTTGTTGAACTAGAGGTTCCTGACAAAGTCAAGAAATCTTGATGCAATAAGTGGTTCTTTTATGCATTTGAAATCCAAAACGGGTCGGTGGCGACCCTAACACGAGAGGAAGGTTAATGACAGTGAAGGGAGGGGATTGAATGAGATTACTTTGAACTATTCGGTTAAAGCCACTACGAGTAACTTTGTCAGTTGGCGGCCCCTTTGGACAAAAGTGGTAGTATTTTTAAGACGCCAGCTGTCGTAAAGCTGTTTTCTAGCATGTGCCGGCCGTGCGAGTGTCAAATGATTACGACGCAATATAGTGCATGATGTCCGTGTGTTGAAAGTGTTAGGGCACCAGACTCTTTTCGGCTCCGTGAGAGTGGTTAGTTACCCTGCATCAACTAATGCCAGTCAGTGCTACACGCACCTGATTGCAATGAGTTGATGCAGGTTCACTAACCACTCGCACGGAGCTGAAAGATTCCGTGTCCTCACAGAAAGCGAATGAACGAGAGACGGTAGTTGGTATGGATCACGATGAGGTAATGTGTTTATGTTGTTGTAAATAATTACTATTTCAGATGAATAATGGTCATCTGATGATGGTGAAGCAAAGTAAACATTCCCTGTGTTCCGAATCCGAGTTTCTTTGCACTGATGGTCTTGTTTGCTGTTAAAGGTAATTTATGATTATCAGAGATAACATGAGGCTGTTTAAAAGATATTTAAATGTTATTCGTAGTGGCTTTAAGCTCCAGAGGCCATGTGAGTTAGAGAGGAGAACAGTTCAAAACATAAACCCCAGGTCAGTTGTTGTGCCATTTGGTCGGGCATTCACTTGCTTTGGTAGCCTGGCATTCCCAGACCTGCCACTAGGCGCTGGCAAATTAAATTTGCTGCGCGTGTTGGTCTGGACACGCTCCGTTGAAGCTTATCAAGAAAACCAGAAATCTGGCGGGCGCGCCAGAGCCCCTTATATGGTACTCTGGGGAGGACGTAACCGGATGACGACAGTGACGTGCATGCGACGTCGAAGCCGTGATAGTAAACATCAGAGATGGCTGCGGATATGTTGTGTGAGTTTGAGACTGCTTTGGACTATTTGGAAGACGGCACTCAAATCTTTCATTAGCAAGTAAGTGGAATGTTCTATTTTGCCGACCGACAACGGCAAACGTTTAATTTAACAGTTTAACAGCTGTTCGCTAAACGAAAGGGGCTTACGTCGCCTTGTGCATCGCTCTGATTGGTTGTAGTGCTATCCAACTGCGTGCAGTGGCATTTGAAATGCACGAGTAGGAGCCACCCCTTGAGTTGGAAATTACAATTGATCGTCGCCAGACCCTCTATCGTTCAAGATATCAGGGTCTGGATTTCCAGGCTATTGCTTTGGGGCTACTGATGCTAAATTGTATAAATCCAAATTATGATGAACTATTGATATGGGATATTTAATAGGGCTAACCTGGTAATGTAGTCGGGCGTTTAGATCGTGTCCTGATCAGGTGATAGGCTGAAGAACATGGAACACATGTTGTTACACGTGAATACGTTTCGATATATTTTTGATATAATTTAATAGTCAATATGGACTGAAGAACTGGACATTTTGTTAAGATACATGTTTCTCTATTAAAGCTGGGGTATGTGATTTTTGATTGGTCAAAGTTAACATGAGTTTTACACTTTGACCAATCAGAACGAGGCTCCGATTCTCTGTTCTTAATGGCTGTTGGGACTGTCCATTCACTTTGGCACGACTTTGTTGGTGTAGAGCGTGTCAGCAAGGGACCATAGGGGAGGGACCAAAGAGAACAAGTGGAGCGGTTGAGGTATTTGGATTCGAATCTCTATCCCAACTGCCATTTCTCCCCAAATCCTCCACCCCAGCTTTAAGCAACTAACAACACTTACCCTAATCAGTGCTCTGAGGGCTCACCCTCCCCGCACGCCTCCTTTTGTGTGAGTGAGTGTCTGAGAGTCAAAGGGCGATTCACAGATCGAATTTATTGACTATCTGGATCACAGTAATAGCTTGAAACACACCTTTTTAATGTAGCTGATTATAGGTTGTAGATAATGATCTCGTGCTGTTTTATTATCTGAACTATTCATGCTTTCTAAAAAAGGCAGGTATACCAGGTTGGTTTGTGTTGGACACGCAGGTGCGCTGCGCAGAGCACATTCCCACTTTCCCCCTGAATAAAACGGAGGCTAGAGCTTCTTTGCGCTCCTTCTCCTCTCCAACTGGACTCTTGCACTTTTTCCTTTTCTAACTTTTACAATGGCACATTCTGTTGGGGTGGACACGTTCACTGTCACACCACTTTGTCCACCACTACGAAGACAATGACAACTGACTTATGGAAATTATTTAGTTAGTTTGCATGGGAAATACGCACAGTCCAACGGCTCCTCCGCCCCCCACATCTCTTCCTTGTCACTTCCTTTGTTTTCCCAAAACAAATTTTAAAATAAATCGGCACATTTTGAGCTTTGCCACCGGCACTCCATCAAGCAATCGATCCAGTGCCCATAATACAGAGAGGTCCCAGTGGTTCCCATTTGGTCCCCCATTAGTGCGTATAGCTCACCTCTCCATCATGGCGCATCATTAGGATACCGGGGGTGGGGCGACGGCAGCCTGTCCCGGTAAGGGGAGGAGAGAACACGGAGCAGAGGCGGTACTTTCTCCGCGGCTCGTTTCTCGGCGCTGGAGAGTGTGGGACCAGGGCTGGAGAGAGACCGCCGGGGAGCATCAGGAGCACCAGTCCAGCACGGAGCCTCGCCTGGCCGACCGCTGCGCCGTGCACTCTTCTCGGGGACTGCACAACATTCCTGTGAAATATAACTGCTTTTAATGGCATGTGGCTTGTAACTTTACTTCTGCTGTATTCTTTGCAAGAAGGTAGGTTGCAAATGTCTCTTATCAAGTGGTATCTTATCTGCATGCTGCCTCGTTTCCAGTGCAATGCTTAAGTTGACTGTGCATGTTTATTAGCGGATCCGGTTGATAAATGTTGCTGGAATGAATTGGTGGTATTCTCAAGTCCCACAGGGGTCTCAAATCAAACTCTAAATTGCCTTTTGGAAGATGACTGCCAACTTTTTCTTAATGTTTTTAGATAATGCTTTTCTGGTCAGGGTGCATTTTTCCCTTGAAGGAGAGGTCGGATTCTTCTTAGGTATGTGTCTCATAATTAATAGCTGATAATGAGATCCTAAAAATGATCTAATAACCTTATCACTCGGCCTACCACACAATCAATATGCATTTAATTTGAATGAACAGCGAAGGGACCAAACAGTGCTCCAAAGTGCACACTGCGTTCGTTAAGATGAAAAAGGCATTTGCATTTCGCATGATGAATGTGTAGAGGTGTCGTGAATATGGAGGCTGTTGAATAGAAGGAGATGCTGATCAGGATCTGCAGGCGCGCGCACGGATAGACGGGCGACCTCGAGCGCTGATGCTGGACACACAGCTCTAGGCTGTTTACTCGCAAAGGTGCAAGAGGGCAGTGGAGTTTAGTGTATTTTGTTGACTTTTTCTGGCCCGTCCCCATATAGCTGCAATGTTCGAGCCCGTGTGTGTGTGTGTGTGTGTGTGTGTGTATGTGTGTGTGTGAACGGGGAAGGGGGTCCCTAGGGGTTAGAGCATCCTTTCTAACATTTAATTGTTTGGAAGGAACACTAAAATAGTGCATAAATACCAGTTTATGTTTGTGTGTTGAAGTGTGTGCCCGCGGCTGTGACAAGGGTCAATACATTTTATGTGTGACGTGTGAACTGATGCTGGGGGTATTGAGTGCTGGCCTTTAATTAGCTTATAATGTGCCCCAGTTTGATATTTAAAAGACGAGGCTATATATTAAGGTTTATTTTCTTACATGCAGCAGTGCCAGTGTATGCAGACTCAGTTCTTATCATCCCTGGTCTAATTATTCATCCACCATTTTCTGTGGCACCAGATTCTACTGATTGGCTTCGCTCTAAATACTGCAGATGGAAGAGAATGATTCAGTTCGCCTTTTTGAATATACAATTAGTGTTTTGTTGTTATATAATAATTTGAATCACTTTATAACGACCACACAATGGGTGAAAAAAGACCTAAGATGTAATTTTCCACCTTATTTTAAATCATTTTTCTTTATGCACGGCGATGTAACCGAAGGTGTCTGGTTACAAACCATGTTAGTTTTACATTTTAAAACAGTGTTGTGCATGTGTTTGTAATTGTGGGCAGTGTGTGTGTGTTCTAGTGCTGGTCTTCATCATTGGCCTTGGCAGTGCCCTCTGCCAGGCTGCAGCTGCGTCGAGGACTTCTGTGCTGTTTTTGTTGTATGTAATTGGATTACAGGGTCTATTTCGATCATACACACTGTACATCGCCCTGTCCCGTGACTGAACGAGATGTACTGTGTGTGTATGTGTGTATCTGTGCATGTGCGGTGTGTGTGTGTGTGTGTGTGTGTGGTGAGGGGAGGAGGGTTGGGGGCTGCAAACAGCCACTAGAGCGGAAAGATTGCTTGAGATGGGAGAGATGTAGATAACGCAGTGGAAAACAAACTTCAATTTTCCGTTGTTTTTCAATGCCATGTTTTCTGCTCAAATCAACTGTGATGTCTTGCCTCATGCGGTGTATTCTAGATGTGTATTATTTTTTAATAAACTTGATTTTAAAGAGGAACGGTAGGTCTATTATCATACATGCATATGCATTAGTACTGCGTATTTTCCTGGCTTGGCCGCGCCTCCCATAATGGCACACAATTATTTGCTATACTTTTTTATTTACACCATGAAAATATAGTTTCACATAGATTTTTAAACGATTTTTTTCTTTATCTTTTCCCCTGTCGTTAATATGACATTCATTGGCTTATTACTGACCGTGTGTTGATTTGGTTTGGATGCACACACCTGCACCCATGAGTGCGGAGAGGAGGAGGGTGAGAGGGATGGATGGATGGATGGATGGAAAGGGGCAGAGGTGGAGGGGGACATACACTCACTCTTCTTTGTCATGTTTTGGCAGGTTGCTTGTCATTTTATGGAAATAAAAATGAGACAAACTCAGCTGAGGGCTGTGTAGGAATCTGCTTTAAGGCCTGACAGGCCAGAACACAGCCTTAGAAATTGCAAAAGCCTCAAATAATTAAAACAATGTCATATAGGCCTGTATATTTTTAAATTGGCTATATTTTTTGTCAGTCGTTTGGTGTGGAATTAACGGAGATTTAATCAGATTTGTACACGTTTCAAATATAATTGACATGGAGTGATAGAGGTGGAGGGAGAGCTCTTGCTGTACTTATTTAATCAATTAATGTGATTCCGGTGAGAACCAGTTCGGCCGAGAGGCCCTCTCGACGTTAACCCGACGTTAAACTGAATATTCACAGTGTCACAATGTTGACATCAGTACACTGTCTAATATAGTGTGTGTCTGCACTTTATTGTATGTGCATTTGATGGACTAATTATCGAGTTTCCCTTTATGTATTTATTGTGCGGTGTGTGTGTCTCTTTGAACAATCTGAGCATATGAATTATTGTTCACTTTTTCGTGATTCAGTAAATACCACACCAACTTCCACGACCATTTCAATTCATGTGTGCGGTGTGAAGCTGCTGTAAAGTCACTTGTTTGACGTAGCCTAGTCTAGTTGACAATATTATCTAATACCTTTGCAGGGGACTGTGTATTATTGAGACCGTCCTGAGCCGCTGATCTGCGGCGTTGCAGACCACGGGCTGTGCGTAAATTTGGGATCAAAACAGATAGCGAGAGAAGTGCTTGGAGGGGGAGCCCAGTAATTGCGGTATGAGTCAGACTCTGGTGGGTACTAGGCTACACCCAGATATGTTGCGTCTGGATTGAACGACTGAGGTTTTATCAGCTGATGGAAGTAGCATGCTTACAACTTAGCAGTTACTTCCCTTCCTCGCTGTCTTTAAATATCACGTTGTAAAGTCTGGGTGAAGTGCAGTGTGACATATTCTTCGAAATTCACTATTATGTGTCTTTTTCAGTGAAAGTAAAATCGATCTGTGCAGGAGAATGGCAGTCAAGGTAAAGGGGGGAGGTTATAGCCTATCTTTGGTATTTTTTTTCCCAATTTCACGTATTCATTGAAGTGCTTCTGGTAACTTATCTGGAGTAGGCTATCGTGCCATTAGACAGTAAACTAAGTGAAACCCATCACCCCCTCTCTAGTTTACAAACACCCAAAATCAGAACTATATGTAAATATTTGTTTGCATTCCGTTCACGTTGTCATATCTTACTGAGATGAATACATTGGCTGTATAAATCACATCCAATCTTCATTGTGCATGTCTCCAATAAATGCACAATGCTTTCCCCAAAGTCGCATTAGATAAAAACGTGAAAAAGGCCTCCACTTTCTCAGCTCTGACTCCCGCTGTGCCTGCACAACCTGTCAGTTTTCTAGGAGAGAGACCGCTCCGCGGTATAATAGCTACATGTCACTCTCAGGTTAACTCGCCTCCCTCGTTGTGCTCCGGCGAGCAAAGCCTGTTTTCATTGTCAAGTGTTGGTGCCCCGCGTTTGGCATTTGAACCGTGCAGCACAAACACGTCCATCTCAACAATTGACAATCGGTCTCTTATTCCATCCGAACATTTAGTTTGTCTTGCCGGTTGGAGTAAGGTGATCATGTTGTGGTTATCGTGAAGACGTTAACAGAGCCCTGGACTTGAATTTAAACAGGAAAGTCTCCCACAAAAAGTGCTTTAGGATAAATAAATGTTAACCATAGGAAAGGACTGGGTGAGAGGGATCCTCTTTTATAGAGTATTCTTATTTTTAAATTGCCATGGACCTATTTGAGAGTCTGGAATACAGCTTGCTAGATTGAATCTATGTAGTTATCACGCACTACTCTAAATACTATCCCAACTGTCTATATGTTTATCATTATACAGCTGACGTATTCCATAGCAACAACATCGTGATTGCAATAAGCTTTCACACAGAGAGGTGCATTTTGACCGCTCACTCAACAGGTTTTACGCGCAACAGTATAATGTCCGGTTATTCGGTGCCCTCTCCATTACGCACGGAGAAAGCTTGATGGTCATGTCTTGAACAAAATAAATCCAGTAATACAACTTTAGCCTCTCTATCTCTGTCTCTATATGTTCTGCTTACTATGAAACAACGTGTGGCACTCTCTCTGAGGGAGAATAGGTGGTGAAAAAAAACACATCTCTTCAAATCTGACAAACAGCAGAAATCATCCTTTTGATGTACTGAAATGGCCGCCTAATATTTAACTGACACTGTATAAACTGTGTGTAGGGGTTGTTTACCAGCCTCTACTCCCTTTTTCCATGTGTGTGTGTGTGTGTGTGTGTGTGTGTGTGTGTGTGTGTGTGTGTGTGTGTGTGTGTGTGTGTGTGTGTGTATGTGTGTGTCTGTCTGGTGTATTCACATCCCTAATATCATGCCATGCAGTTTTTCTTTCTTGACTACAATGTTTCTCCCAATGAAATTACACCATGTTAGTAATCATTTCCTCCCTGGTTGCACGGAAAAGCCGACACACATTGTCACGCAACCCTAATGCATATATCATTCCAAAGTCATTGTATAGCAAATGAGGCTGCACCCTCTATCAAACATGATCATATCTTTTGCCTTTTATGTTCTGCCATTTTTCTGTAGCATCACGGCAAGGGGACCGGATTGCTGACTTCAATGCTAAAGCTGTTATTTTGCCTGAATGTGTTTTGTGTGCTGTTATCTGTGGTGCTACTTGGTTCACATAGAAAATCTACTCGCTTTTATGAACGTATATTATACAATCTGAAATGTATTTGTGTGACTTTGTGTGTTTGAAGGAGAGAGAGAGAATTTTGTGTGAGAAGGAGAGGAAGAACAAGAGGGATTTATAGCCCTGTTTTTCTATGCACGTGCGTGTGTGTGTGTGTGTGTGTGTGTGTGTGTGTGTGTGTGTGTGTGTGTGTGTGTGTGTGTGTGTGTGTGTGTGTGTGTGTGTGTGTGTGTGTGTGTGTCTGAATGAATGTAGATGAGACAGAAAAGGCTGCATTATGCATAGCGGTTCACCATAGGCAATATCCTTGCTTCTCCAGCATACATATTCATACTCCATTTTCATATCCACTGCAAGAACAGGATAACAGTGCAAAGAAATACTTGAGTCAAAATAAAAACAGAAAAGGAAACACAGACATTAAGAAACGTGAAGGTTAAAAAAAAGATGGAAAAAAGGAACAAATACAGAAAAGTTTGTGCAGGGATTCAGCAGACAGGAAAGATGGGTGGAGACAGAGCCTGGGGCTATGAAAGGACTCTGATACCATCTGAGGTTTGATGTTGCCCAAATGAGAGAGAAGAAAAACTAGGTTATTATACTTCATGTTAGTTTGCTTGATTATTAAATTCAACTGTTTGTATTGTTTTCTTTAGTTTACCTATGGATTTTTTTACATTTGATCCCAACTTAAAAAAAAGTCTGGGTTGAATAATTTGTTAATGTCCTTAATCTCTCTACCTAATGTGGCTCACTTCATTTTCCGATGTAAATAATGCATATGATTCCTGTCCCATTAACAAACCTCAACTGTCTGATCCTAAAGAGGTCAAGGCTTCAGGGAAGATGAGAAACACCATTACTGTTTGACAACAAATTACGACTCATCAGTCTAACATGTTACACATGGCCAACAGCTTCAGCCTAGGCTCCCCAAAATGACAAAATTTGGATCGTTTTCAGGCAGATGCCTGAACTTCTGAACCAGTTTCAAATTCTCATCCTTACTTATTCCATTTTGATGTGTTGACATCAGACTGAACCATTACTGTAAGAAATTTGGTCGGCATTGTAATGGTGGTCCTCTCTGCTTGAGGCCCTAATCCATGCAGTGTTGAACAAGGCTCGCTTCCGTGTGGTTGTACACGTGTATGTTTACGCGCATGAGTGTCTGTATGTGAACTCGGTGACCTGAATTCATACTATAGGACAAAGCGATTCTCAATAGCATCATGAGCTGCTGCTTTTTAGAGGCATGCCCTCTGAGTTTGAGTTGTTGTATTCAAGCTGTTTTGAATGACTTTGAGGCCATTTTTGATGACATCATG
Source organism: Ammodytes marinus (assembly GCF_949987685.1). Lineage (NCBI taxonomy): Eukaryota > Metazoa > Chordata > Actinopteri > Uranoscopiformes > Ammodytidae > Ammodytes > Ammodytes marinus. The sequence goes on along the minus strand of NC_137232.1, from coordinate 22,950,360 downwards.
ATTGTGTAAGGTTTGTTTATTTTTGAACAGATGATCCTGTTTAAGAGCATATTGGGATAAGCAAGGGTTTTGAACCTTGGGATCAGGATCTTACAATATAGCAGCACAGGCTATGAAAGGCATATTTCTGCTACATAAAGTGACGTTAAATATTCTAACTTTCCTTTAATTTCTTATTTTTCACTTCTAGATCTGTTACCCCTTTATGACTAGACATTATTCAGATACATTACTGTTTCATTAAATTAGTCTCAACTGGGGAGTAAGTTGACATTGCTTCATTTGCAGTAGGCAAAAGCCAAAAGCTTGGGAACCGTCAGTATATAGTAGAATTACTTAGAAGGGATACTTTTACCCAAGGCAGAGGTACTTATGCAGTTACCAGGGAGAACCTTAAGAAGAAGAAGATTAATTCAAAATAAAAATCGGTATTTGATTAAATAAATTGACATAGGACATATCCATATAGTTGTGTTTAGGTGGAATCACAACATACAGCAGTGATGCTGATCTTTAACCATGGCATTACACTTCAAGCCATGACAAGCTGAACACATGCTTAAACGTCAAGCTTTGCATGAAAAATTGTTATGCCAGTTGGCACACAAGTCATAATGTAAGAAGTAATAGATAATTGGTTGTCACATCCAACTGATGCCTTTGCAAGTGATAAATGAATGATGAAGGAATATTTGACCAAATCTACAAAGTAAGAAAAAACATGGACACATTCAGGATTACTTGGTCTTGTATGCCTTCACTTTCTAGAGCCAAAGATCTGACACACAAATATTTTGTGATAACTACTATCAAACAATTCGAGGAGGTCTGTTATAAACTAACAATTGGAAGAATACATAATTTTGTGATTATCGATATGAAAAAGGATGATTCTGAACGCAAATTATTTTACGGTGATATTGTTTCTTTTATGAGTTTTTTTTAACTGCAATAAATCTTTTTTTTTTACATGAAAATATTCTCCTTCTAAGAATGGTATTGTGAGGAGAAAAATTTGATCTTAAACTGTGTCATCCGAGAGAAGTGGGTCACTGGTATAATCTGTTAACATGTTCCTCCTTATTTAATCGCTATGGAATCACTTTGTTTTGTTTTCCACACCTAGCCGATTATACTGGTGCTCTCCGTGGTGCTGAAAGTGCAGATCAGTCAGCCTCGCAACCCGTGAGAATGATTGACATGGATACCAAGATGGTTTGAACTTGACCTGAATTCAGATTTTCGAACACAGAGGATCTGCTCCAATTTTTGTCTGCTGGTAGGCAGGAGAACAATGGCTCTCTCTACCTCCTCAGTACCTCCTCTGCTGCGCCCAAAACAGTGATGGCATCTTTCCCCTGCACACCTCAGCCTCCGCTGCTGGCTGACTTTGACAAGAAGTACTGAGGCAGTCTATTTAACATTAACCTCTCTATCCCCTTGACCTTACCACACACAGATGTGTGCACACATACACACTCACTCACTCACTCACTCACTCACTCACTCACTCACTCACTCACTCACTCACTCACTCACTCACTCACTCACTCACTCACTCACTCACTCACTCACTCACTCACTCACTCACTCACTCACTCACTCACTCACTCACTCACTCACTCACTCACTCACTCACTCACTCACTCACTCACTCACTCACTCACTCTTTTTTTCACATGTTGGTTACATCCAGACACCTTTGCACCTGAGCACCTCTCCCCACAGCAGTGCGATTACAAAGTGGATAGACACACTGTGTGTGTTAAATGTGAAAGGAGATTATGTGGGTTTAACTCTCTGCGTCTGGCATACAAATTCCAATCGCTTTACATTGCCTTGTCTCTAGTGTGGCAGGAAAAAGGCAAAATTAACTGTGTTTGTGTCTTGGAGGGGTATTATGTAAGGGTGAAAGAATGACGGCATATGGGAAACGCAAAGAAAAAGACGAGAACCCAGAAAGTTAAGAGAGAGTCATGGAGATGGATGAATTAAGTCAGCAGATAACAGACAATGGATGAAAGAGTGAAAATTACCTTTTTCAGTTTTGGGTTTTAGCACTTATCCCTGCATTTTGCCTTAGAACCTTAAAAACAAAATTAACGTTATTAATGTCATGTCATTGTCTGTTACTATTTTTACCGGACAGAAAATATGTGAAAATGGTTTATTTTATCATCCGTATTTTTATCCGCCTTGCCATGCGTTAAGATCTTAAAAAGACAGCTTATAGGCCTCTGAGTCTCATTTTGTAGTGACTGTATATAGTTACTAATGACATCCATTGATATAGAGGATCTGAAAAAATTAGAGCCTAAATGACATCAGATAGTGTCTTTATATCTCCATTGATGTGTCTAAGCCAACACCCTATTTTCTCCCCGCTCACAGAGAATATAAGAGATATGGCTAATCCAGGCATTGTTGACACAAAGCGGGAAAAGGGATTAATTAAATATCATTGTCTGAGAACTTCGCTTGCTCGGGGCACAGCGTCTTCCCCTGGCCCACAGCCAAGCTGAGCTCAGCACTTCTTTTCTCTCCCTTACACCACCAACCACCCTCCCCCCATCCCCCTCCCACAGCAAGCGAGCAACACACACACACACACACACACACACACACACACACACACACACACACACACACACACACACACACACACACACACACACACACACACACACACACACACACACACACACATATATACATATACAAAAGACGCCTGGCTACACAGCTCTCAACGGGAAGAGGGGTGTTTGAAAAACAGGGTATATTGTGGTGTATCTTCCCTAGGACAACTTATCTGGCAGCAGCCCTTCATCTGTGCCATAATAATGCTACGTTTTTACAGCAAACATCTTTGATATCCACCTCCTCAGGCACCTTCAGATAGAGAGCTACCTACAGTAGATATAAAAGCCTTTAACAGGCCTTAAAATGTGCAGCAGTTTGCTATCACGCTCGTGTGAGTACTTTGTTTTTCCTGAATGACGGACGATATCGGCAGAATAGATGAGGGTGTTTTTTCCCCTCCTAATGGGGGGCAGATTTCCAAAGGGCTCTCTGGACACATATATTAGATTAGAGATATTAGGATAATGCATATGGGATGAGATGGGTGGCAGTGGTTTGGCACAAAGGGAGGAAGTTGTTTGGGTTGAGGTGACCTGAATGCCTGTAGATCCAGCTTGGTCACTGCGTGTGGGTGTCTGACTGTGCACGTTTGTTTTAGATCAGGCAGTATTTTCAGTAATATTAGTGAGTCATTTTAAAAATTGATTCCAGTGAACAAGTGAAAAGACTATGAATATATTGTGTATTCATCTCTAAAACATACAATGCTACAATAATAACAATGCAGTGCATATCAAATATGGAAAAACTCTCTCTGTACTCTAAGTATTGCAGCGTTTACAAATTAGTTACGCCCTCTGACACTGGCACCGGAGTCCAAGAAGTGCCCATGAAATGTTTCAGTTGTTGATTATAATTCTATGAAAAAACCTGGACTTACAGCAGAAGAAATAGAATCTAGGCGTGATTACCAAAGGCTTACCTCATTGAGATGAGCCACAGTGTTGTTATAATTACTCAGAATTCCTCATGGGGGTGACAGAAGTTATGCATTATAGCTTACATCCAAAATATCACAATTTTACCTCAGCAGTCACTAAATTTTTTTTTTGCCAAAAATAGTGACAGAAACACTCAACATTGCTGATCCATACTTTTACCAAACACTCCTTCTACACTCAACAAAAATATAAACGCAACACTTTTGTTTTTGCTCCCATTTTTCACAAATCTGTCTAATGTGGCACACCTGTGAGGTGGGATGGATTATCTCAGCAAAGCAGAAGTGCTCACTATCACACATTTAGACAGATTTGTGAACAATGTTTGAGAGAAATGGTACAATTGTGTATCTGGAATGAATTTTAGATCTTTAAGTCCATCTCATGAAAAATGGGAGCAAAAACAAAAGTGTTGCGTTTATATTTTTGTTGAGTGTACTAAACAATTACTGAATATATGTGCAAATAATGTGTAAATACTTTAACCTACATTGTGTGTGGCAGGTTAAGTGTAAGATGTTCTTTCATTATTTTTATGCTGGCAAATAGTCAAGTATTACCCTTTTTTCACGTTCAAATGGATTTTATTATCAATCACGTGTCACTTCAATGATGGAGCATTTGAGTTATGCCTCTGAAATGCACTTGATTGTGCACCTGCTCCACTTTATTCAAACCTGTCTTATATTTGGTTGTTGCCTGTATTTGTGTCACTGACCGACTCCCATTCTCTCATCCTCCACAGTCAACAGTGAGGATGTTGTCTCTACACGGCTGTACTTTGTGAACGCCTCCCTGCAGCGCGTGACCTTCTCCAGCTCGGTGGGGGTGTCCCTGCCCTGCCCTGCGGGGGGCGCCCCCCATGCTGTCCTGCGCTGGTACCTGGCCGCCGGAGACGACATTTACGACGTGCCCCACATCCGCCATGTGCACGCCAACGGCACCCTCCAGCTCTACCCCTTCTCCCCCTCCGCCTACAACAGCATCATCCACGACAACGAGTACTTCTGCACTGCCGAGAATCAAGCTGGCAAGATCCGAAGCCCCAGCATCCACGTCAAAGCAGGTGAGGGTTTTTAGACAGACTTTCTAGCAATCTGAGCCGATTGGTAAAAGGGGGATGGGTTCATTTCCAGGGAACTTTTACCACACTTTTTAAGGTATTTTCGAATGGTGACATTATCCCAATTTGATTATGTTTTTTGATGCCTCTTAAATCAAATACAAGTTCCATTGAACTATACCCAATGACACAAAATGGGAACTGTCCCTTTTTAAAGAATAATGAAGTACTTCCTTTCCAGGCTGTCCCCAGTACCTCAGTAGCTCCACTATTTGGCTACAAGCAGTACCTAGCTACAGCCTCACATCTTTAAATATGGTCACCCAAATGGCAGACATATTGGCCTCCTACACCGACAACTTCTCTCAGTGGGGGTGAAGTGTCTCAAAGCGCAGCGTCTTGACCCTGTGTAATAAAACCTCCCTGAAGGCACACACAGCCTCCTAGACAGTTGGTTTGGTGACCTGTCCTCCCTCCATGCCAAGGTCAAAGCTGGAGAGACGCACTGAACACACTGAGGGAAGGTGTTACTGCTCTTTCACACACACACACACACACACACACACACACACACACACACACACACACACACACACACACACACACACACACACACACACACACACACACACACACACACACACACACACACACACACACACACACACACACCATAAACACATACATATGACCTAATGTGATACACATGTATACAACAGACACACTTGCTGTGTATGTTAGCATGCATATGCACATGCACAAATCCACTCTGACGAACACACTTGCACGCACACCAGCCTGTGTGAAGCTCATGCCAGCTAGCCTCCTGTCTCCCAGTCTCTCCATCTGTCCATGTACTGGAAAGTCCCCTAACTACACACACAACCACACCTACACACACAGCCATTTTCGTCAAGCTGGCTCTTGGTGTTTAGTTGCCAGCTCTTTGTCAGGGTGTTTGGCAGGAAATATTTTGGAGAGTCAGCCACAGACATGGAAAGTTGTGAACAGAATCATGAAAAAAAGTGGATTTTCAGGTCATAGTAATAGCCAGGCAGATACTCTGACTGTGTTGATCAATCCTGCATGAAGAGTCAGCAGTTCCCTGCCCCAAACATAGATACCAACAAAATTATTCTCAAAAGATTTTGCCGGATTATCTTCCTCTCACCGACAACCCTCCCACAGCAAGTACACACAAGCACACACACACACACACACACACACACACACACACACACACACACACACACACACACACACACACACACACACACACACACACACACACACACACACGCACATACACACACACACACACACACACACACACGCATCCATATGGCCTGTGTGGTCTCTAGAGGAGGACAGTCCCTGCAGCGTGAGAGTGACCTTCCAGCCAGCCTCAGTGTTGGGATGACCTTCCCGCTTAAATAATTACAACAATTAATCAATTAAATGCTGAAGCAACCACAACTCCACAGCTCCATAACCAGGCCTCACGTGCATGTGAATGCACCTCATTACCTCCAGAGTCCTACACAACACACATGCTCAATCTCACACACTGACACGCTTCCACACATACACAACGCGGCAGTTGCTATGGGTGACAGAGGCGTGTGCGCTAGGGTGTGGCATGCCCTGTCTCAGGTGGCGCAGGAGAATGATGACAGCTGACGGCTCGCAGTGTGAAACCCTCCCAAAAATCTGCCCCACCCCCATTCTCCCTCGTCATCTGTCTCGTTCTACCTCTCTCTCTCTCTCTCTCTCTCTCTCTCTCTCTCTCTCTCTTTCTTCTCTTCACATCTTCACATCTCTTTCTATCCCTCTTTCTCACCCTCTCCCATGCATGCTGATTGTGGTCCAATAATAGCACTCGCACCTGTCTGGATAGCTCTACATTTATGAAAATCATCATGTGGGCTGCTTGTTTTCCTGTATATGTTTTTATTTGGCAGCCCCATTGCGACTCTAGTTTTCTTTTTTAGTTTTGACTCAAATGTCTTTGATAGCGTCTTCTTTTAAATGCCAATATTTGCCACACATTTGCCACACATTTGCCACACATTTTTTGGTTAGAAAACAAGTTGAAATTGTTAAATAGATTCCATAATGACGAAATTAATTGATATAAAAAGATACTTTTGATATAATACAAAAAAACTCACTACATGTCCTACACTTAGAGGTAAAATGGCCCAAATGATTAAAAACACTGGAATGAAGGGTTTTTATTTTATTTTATAATGAATACATCATCCAAACAGCATCCAAAATAATACATTATATCTCATCTTTAAACAAAATAGTATCTGATACCTGTAATAGTAATAATTTTACTTACATGGAACCACTTATCCATTGAAGACAGGGATTTTGTACCGATTCTGCTTTGAAAATAAATTATACCTACATTAACCCCTAATACCCAAATACTCTTCCTTTTAGAAGGAGAAGAAGGCAATACAGTGATGCTTGAAAGTATGTGAAGCCCTTGAACATTTTGGAATTTTATTCAGTTTAACCATTATTAATTCATTTTAATCAATACCAGTATTTTTTATATGAAATAACAGATGTTTGTTTATCAATTAAAAATTGTTCTTTTCCGGAAATCAATTGTTAAAACAGATAAAACAAATGATTTGCCAACTTTTGTATGTGCAAAAGTTTGTGAACCCTGAGCTGCATTGCTTAAATTGAGCAGGTAAACACAATCAGGTGGGCCAAATTGAGTGATGAAATGGACCAATGTAATGAGAGATCTTTAGGGAAGAAATTGGGCAGCACTAGATAAAACAGAGATCAAACCAGGTCAGTTTAGGCTCACCAAAGTGAACCCATACAGGTCAGACATGCCAAAGGGCAAACAAAATCTCAGAGGATCTCAGGAATAGAGTTGTGATGTTGCACATTTGTCTGGGGACAGCTATAAATTAATTTAAAAAAAGTTTTAGCTCCATCTGTCCACTGTGAGGCAAATCATCTGAACATCTGCCTAGAAGTGGGGTTCCTTCAAAAATATCCACGAGCGCCACACAAAAAGTCCACAAACTTTTGCACATACAAAGGTTGGCAAATCTTTTGTTTTATCTTGTTAAATTGATAAACAAACATCTGTTATTTCATATAATTTTTTTTGGTATTGATAAAAATGAATTAATAATGGTTAAAATAAATAAAATTCCAAAAGGCTCAAGGGGTTCACATACTTTCAAGCAGCTGTGTATGTTGACTTTCCAAAGACCTGATCTGTCAGTTGTGAAACTAAGAATTACGAAAAAAGGGTCAGAACATCAATGTTGCTGATCCTAACCCCTAAAGCAAAGCTTTTTGTGCATGTGTTACACATCCAGCACTTATTGCCTCAGAAATAAGGCCTTACTGTTATTAAAGGATCCTCTCTCCTCTCCTGTCACATCTGAGTATCTTTTCTCCAGTTCTTCTTCTTGATGATGCATCCATCTTTTTTATTGTTGGTGACAAGTTCAAAGACCCAATGACCTTTCACACGTGCTATTAGTCAGTGCAGTCATTTGAGAAAAATATTTTGCCTGAGTCCCAGGGTTTCATGTTTTGTGCAACCAATATCTTCTTACACGGAATTGATCAAATGAAATGAGGACACCTGTTCAATGAGCTCACCTTTTGTACCGTCTTAAACACACACACACACCTATGCAGGCCCGGGCCAAGGCAGCAGGTGTTTAGATCCCGTTCCACCATCTGCCCTCTATATATTTTTCCTAGCTTACATTTCTTATAATGCAAGTAAAGGGTCCCTGAACCTAATACACAAGGACTGCTTTTCTAATTCTATCCATTCAGTAATGAAACTCGCATCCATTAATTTCTCCTATTTTGCTCCTTTTCTATCTTTTTCCTTCCGTGTGTTTTTGCTGCTTGCTTTATGAATAAGTAAATGCAGTATTTGGTTTCCCTGTCGTTAATTATTGAAGTGACAGTGATACAAGACTCGCCTCCCAGTGCGCCCAGTGCACCAGACCCATGTTTTAGCTCGTTCCTAGGCAACCAGGCTGCATATAGTCAGGCATCAGCAACATCCTAATGATTCTGCTGCGCATGCGATGAGGGGGAGTGCAATTTACACACAAATCAGTTGGGCTACCATTTGCATCCTGTCACAAGGCTTAAGAGAATGAATATGTAATGTTTTTTTCCCCCTCTGTGTCTTTCATATCTTGGAAGAGGAACGTGTGTTAAATGACAATGCTATCAAAACAGTTGCCTCTTATTGAACATGGTTGGTTGTACACAAGGGCATGTTGCCACACATGGCTTATTTGATGTATTTGAATGGGGAAAGGAGTAGTTTAACAACATTTCCTGATAGGTTAGCAGGTATAGGATAAGCTGGGGTCAAACCACAGGAAGTACAAACCTCATAGGTACTTTGTACTATGAAGCGAGATTAATGGGTTAGTGAGGTATGTTTTTCAATATCACAAAGATGGCTCTCTTTAAACCTGGCTAGACCACAATGGTAACCAATGCTGCTTTACACCTAACCTGCTCAAAAGAAAGTTATGTTCAGAGTTTCAGATTTAAATCTGCTATAAAGCATCAATCAATCAATCAATCAATCAATCAATTAATCAATCAATCAATCAATCAATCAATCAATCAATCAATCAATCAATCAATCAATCAATCAATCAATCAATCAATCAATCAATCAATCAATCAAACCAAATCAATTCCTTTGGAAATGCAATTGAACTGATTGCAGGAGTGCCAGCATTGCAAGATGTTCTTGATTGAGGGAGAGTGTGTTTAAAAATGTAATTGACCCAATGGCCTTTGCTATATTTATATTTCCATTCATTCTCTAAAAGTGATATTTATTCTCATCGAGGGAATGCATTACACATGCACACTTGTTGAGCCGAATGTTTGTAATGATCTGTACAAAATCTGTATTTTGCCATAGAAACTTGGGTAGCATATATTTTTAATTTCCTATTTTATTAATCAGTATGGTGTTTACTTGCATATGAAGTGCAACTTAAAGTGCATAAAGTTTAAGAGCTCTTCAATGTGCAGGTTTCACATTACGCATTACTTTCTCGCTTACTTTCAGCATCAATGTTTCTTTCTGCTTTAATCATATTATTTTCTAATCTTCATAGCCCATCAATTATAATGACCTCTTCCTCTTGAATTAGGCTGCCCGCGATAGGTCCATTTTGTGCAGAAGAAGAGTCAAATGCCATACGGCATTGTGGTTTAAGCTTTTGTCAGACCCACTAAAACACACAAAGCCTGTCACGTCACATTTGCTTCACATTCCACCCCTCAGGTGACCTTGATTGGCTTTGAACCTCAGCTGAATTGGCATGGGATGACTGTCATCATTGCACCAAACATTTACAAGCTGTCAAGCTGGTTTTAAACGCTCAATGAGAGTCACAGTGGGCATTGGGGATTTTCCCTGGTATTGACAAGGAGCAGCCAGGTCAATAAGAGAGTGAATAAAAAATTTTAAGAATTGGCTCGGCCACAACAGCCGAGGCTACCCAGTCGATCCTGGTTATTGATCTGCAGGTAGATGGCATCAATGGAAAGCAGGGGATGTTTAAACAAAGGATTGAAATGAAGACTTGAATGGAATTATTTGTCCTTTGGCTTTGTCTTGTTTACAAATGAGGCTTCAGCTCACATTAGCGGCCCGTGTGTCAGGCGACCAAAGTGAGAATTGATATGCTCTCCAGAGGATATCTTACTGCAGCCATGAATTAAACATATAGCGTACAGTAGCATCAGTTACACTACAGTGGGTATTTTGGCATCCCAATATCCAAAGTCATAATCCTCAGCTATGTCGGCATGTACAATACAAGCTTAGATTTTAACAGTTTTGAAAGAACACTCTAAAGAAGTGGAACGGTAGTATTGTAGATTTTATTTGACATGGACATGACAATATCATTGGGCGAAGTGTATTAGCATAAATGCTAGTTTTCAACACCTGTCCACAGGAGGCTTTTTTTTAAAACAACAAAGCAACTAAACAAGATCAAATACTGTTGAGGGAAAAACTGATAATTAAAAGAATAAAAATGCAGAATATAATGGAGTACATAGCAGGAATATAATGATAGTCAAATATATATACAGTATACATAGAGTAAAGCAAGGCAGCATGATCAGACAATAAACCAGTTGTAAATTATTTGTGTAAGCACTGTTGATTTGGTAGGAAAGCAATGGACAGAATCGGACAAAGACTTGGGAGATTATACCATAGACTTTAAGGTGAAAGACTCCCAACCATTTGGACAAGGACATCGGCTTTGGTTCCACTGGGTTCCAGTGACAGTGGCTGCTGGCATAAAGCATTATTAATGATCAAGGAAACTGGCCTTCAGGCAAGGCGTTAATTATATCACTGGAGAAGAGGGGGGAGAGAGCGAACACACGGGAGGGCGGGGCCACTCCCTATGTTGTGTTTGTGTGTGTGTGTGTGTGTGTGTGTGTGTATGTTTTACATTGTTAAGTCATTACAGTCTTCATTTGTAATGGAAGCCTGGTTGCAGTGATAGATCTTTCTTTTTTTTCGATTTTGATGTCACAACCACTCACAAACATCAGCCATGCTGAGACCCCATCTGATTTCAGTAATTTAGTTTTTTCACCCCCATCTTACTCGTGTTACATTTTCATATATGTTGAAGTTAGTAGAGAAAAATGTGGCAACGCCCCTTTATACTAATGAGATCCTGTTGGAGGTAAACGCACACAGTTCAGCTCAGTTTGGTTTAGGAAGTACGGACCAATGTTCATTCAGTCAAGCTAGGATGCCCTTGAACTACGGTACCTGTCTCTCCTCACCAAAATAATCCATTAATCTAATTTCCATTAATTTAATTTCTTAATTTATTTAATGAAAATCTATGCTCTGATTCAGCATTTCACATTTCTCACTAATCTAAATGTGACGGAGTTAACTGGAGAGATAATTTGGTTAGCTACAGGCTACTGTTTTCATCATTAAGCCTGTCTTAATCACCACCATCTCTTCTGTACAATGGCACAGATTCACAGCCTAGTTCCCTGCATGTCATGTGCGTGGTGTGTGTTTTTGATGCCTGGCGCCTGCATGTGACAGGCCTGTCGGCCATGAGCAACCCCTCCACTCCTTGCCGTCTCATAGCATCTGTGGCGTTGTTCTTTAAAAGGCCAATGGCCACTCACTGTGTATCCCCTTCAACACAGTTCCATGTCAACACTCCTTAGAATCATAGTGTGACTTCACATTCGTGGCTAAAGAGAGAAACACTGGCTTAATGTGGTTGAACAGGACACCAGACAAGTTTGTTTACTAGACCTAGCCCTACATTTACTACAAGTTCAACTGGACAGAAGGTTGTCAACATGTGTGCTAAAGAAGAGTGAATTGTTGCATGTATATATTGCTGAAACATTAAAGGTGCTACAAGGAACTTTTGAAATGTTTTCCTCTGATGATCATGAATTACATGGAACAGCAAACGAGACCATCAGTGCAAAGAATGCTATTTTTATATAGTTTTTCTTCATGCATTTGTCATGGGTACACTCACCCAGCAACAACAGCTGGCGTCCAAAGGGGTTGCAAGAATGAACACCAACTGAAAGTTCCTCGGAGCGCCTATATAAGTGGACTAATCAATTTCATTTTGTTATAGTGATTATATGTATATATATAACAATTTTGATATA